>NW_027106999.1:565339-567271 GCF_000696795.3 Halyomorpha halys
TTATTATTATTAAGCTACCTCTTTAAAAAACAATAACTAAAAAATAACTTAAAATTTGAAGAAACAAATCTGGTGCGGTGAGAGCATTACCACAAATCTTCCACTTACCACTCAACTTAAAGATAAAAAGGATGATAATATTTTCCCTTGTTTCAAGTATTTGAAAAGGTATTTGAAAAATACCTTAAAATAAAATATTGAAAAAAGGTATTTGAAAGTAAATTATTATTATATGCGAACAGGGAAACGTACATATCTTTTCTCTATTTAATTATTAATTTGTTTTTATATTTCATATATATCTATTGTTCATTACCAATACCAATGAGAGATAGTTAATAAAGTAACCTATTTAATGAAGTAATACTAAAAATATTCGGACTGAAAAAGGATGAATTGACGGTAGAATTAAGAAGGCTATACAACACTGAATTGAAGGACCTACACCCGGTAAATATAACTCAACTTATAGCATTGGAGCTTATAAGATGGGCGTGCAAGGTTGTATGGCTTAGTAATGGGCGGATTCCTATAATGTTAATTGATACTGAACCAACGGGTAAACGGCTGAGGGGTAGCCCAAAACGTAGATGAGAGGATTGGGTTAAATCGATTTAGTAGAATTAAGTTTGGAGTAGCATTACTGGAAGGATGTATATACAGAGCAATTGGTAGTATCATCGCAATCAAACAAGTGGATTTTCGGGCCTTTTTTTTTTTTATGGCAATCCACGTCGAAGGCGATGTTTTCCGAGTTATCTACAGGTGACCAACCTTTCTGGCCATGGTTGAGGGTCAAGCATTTCATTTTGTTGTACCACCACCCAATGAAAAAGGCAACGCTCCAAGACCGGAGTGGATCCTCCACCGCTCTCAGACCTCAGAACGATAGACTTGCGCCTAACCCCTGAGCTACGGAATGGCCCTGCTAGGCATTTATAATTTTTATTATAAAAATTCTTTTTTATAACAGGTTTTTTTTTCACTGTATAATTTCTCGAGGTGGGAATAACGAATACAAATTTTGTTCCTTCAAACAATACAACAGTTTAACAAAAGATGATAAAGCCGTAATGCAATTGGGACAATTCGATTCAGATGTTACTTTTTTCCTTTTATGGCATCTTTGGAGGAAATATTTTTTTAAAATTCGTCATTTCAACCCAATCATACTGTTTCAATGAGGATGAGATATGGCTGATATAAAAGAGTATTTAATTATCAATTAAAATGCCAAGTTTAATCTCAATCGCTTAGAGATGTTTTCGAGAAATTAGAGAAAATGTTAAAAATCGATTTTGTGTTGTTCCACTTTCGGCCAGTCGATTTTATCGAAAAAGTTTACATCACATCACAGGCATATTTATAATTTTTGGTTTGATAATCGATGTAATGATGTACAATGTGGTATTAATTTATATGAATATTTTTATTGCTACTTTTTTTTTGTTATTTATAAAGAAACATACTGAGATTGGGAGAATATCCTGATATTTTTCTCTATTTATAAAAATCAATAATTATCACAAGTTGTATTTAAAAATTTCAAAGGTTATAATATTAAAGAAACTCTTTGCTAAATCAAGAACGCTATTTATCATTGCCGAAATAATATAGGTAATGACATAGCCATTTGTTTATTCTAATGCAGCTTATTTGCATCGTATTTCGCATTAATGCAAATTTAATTTATGCATATTTGCGATAATGTGAGTAATAATATTTCATAAAGAGATAATTTTGCATACTTAAATATGTCATATTCATTACAGCCATCACTTTCAGAATATTTAATTCTCAGATTTTGTTCTATTATCGAATAATTCAATAAACAATTATGATCGCCCGAAAATAGCCATTGGATTTGCATTATATTCAGAATAATTATATGTTAATTCTATTAATCTTGCAGCGAAATCATTATATAGGTGG
>NW_027106999.1:568113-569836 GCF_000696795.3 Halyomorpha halys
TTTTTTTTTCTAAAATTACAAAAATTGCGAAAGCTTCAAAACGAGTCCATTAATCTTCATAAATCTTAAGGACGTAGGTAAGATAGTGAGTAAAAGCAGTGTGAAACGCACCTTTTTTTCGTTTTTAATTTTTATGCTTTTTCCAAAGTTTTTAAAGTTTTTATTTCCACACCTGAAAAACCTAATATTTTTTTTCGTTTACTAGGTCATATACATCTGGTCAATTTTGAAATCCAGAGGAGTTATCCAAGAGGTAAACAATCTATTCTAATCAGAATGGGTGAGTAAAGTTTTAATTCGGTTAGTGGTCTTTACGAATTAAAATTCAACCTTCCAAGGACCTATTCGAATTATATTAATGTACATAATAGTAATACAAAATTTTTGTTGTTAATTTTTTAATATTTTTATTTTTCAAGAATTTATTTTTATTACTTTTTAAAATTTATTTTGATAATATTTTCATTCCAATCCCCCTTCAATTATTTACACATATATCTCATCTAATTCTCTCTTAGTATAATAAATAGTAACGTTTTAAAAATAGAAAACATTTATATACATAAAAATCCTACATGATCAGTTATATTTCATTAAAATCTAAAGAAAAAAAAATACTACTTAAAAATTCTTTATGAGAGAGATTGCATGAAACATTTAAAAATTTACTCATCTTGGGTAAGAGCTTTTAGATTCCCTTCTGAAGAAGTTTTTTAGTAAAAGAAAAGGAAAAATTTCTTGATCAAAAGCGTCTACTTTTTCGAAATTATTAAGTGTCAGGCGTCGGAGAAAATGATTGGTCGAAAGGAACGATAATCATTGGTTTGCAGCAATCAAAACGAAAAATACAGGTATAAAACGCACACCTGATATTATACCAAATTGATTTCATCAACATCTTTTTTTTCTCCTTTTACATAATTTCTTAGATAAATTCATGTATGTGTTGAGTGTGCGTGTTCAAGATTTAAAATTCGTTTAATCGCAACTTTTTTATGAGAATTTCATTGATTTACGTTATGACGACTAAAGTTTCTACCATGTCGATATGGTTAGATATAGTGATGGTGCTAATCCATTTTTTTTTTACGTCAAATAAGAATTTATGTCATCCCCATACAAGAAAGGAAACTGCTTGTTGATTCTATTACAACATTTACTAGCCAATTCGTCTTAACTTCCAATAAATTACAAAACTGATCTACAATACTTTAATAAGGCCTATCTGGACATACGGAGTAGAGCTTTGGGGCTCCACTAAACCATAGAATTCCTTTCCTATCCTTACAGTCCGAAATCCTTCGTAAATTCCTAAATGCTCCTTGCTTTGTCACAAAACAAAGTCATATATCAGGACCTCAATGCTGATTTGGCCAGAACCAGATACCATTCCTCCCATGATAAACTTCCCAATCACTTATACCGACTTGTTTCTAACGTGGCTTCTCCTTCATTACCTAGGCGTCTGAAAAGAATATGGCCTCGATATCTTCTCCTCTAGAAATGTATGGAGTTCTACCAATGGGTTGATTCTCCAAATGATCATTGCATTATGTAATTAATATTTACTGTTTGCTAAACTACAATTTACTAGTTGTAAAGTTGTAAACATCAATAAATAATTTATTAAATAAATCAAAATTGTATCCTTGTATAGTCTCAACACTTTTTATTACATCAATAGTCCAACGTTTCGGCCATCCTCAAGGACAATCTAAATATT
>NW_027106999.1:570311-573385 GCF_000696795.3 Halyomorpha halys
ATAAATTGAAAAGGAATAGTATACAAATAATGTTTATTATAACAATATAATCAGTATATAGTGAACGATTTTAAGTAAGGGTGGAATTTTTATGTAATAATAAAATTTAATTTTGTAGATAAATATGTTTTATTTTTACATAATTACATAGTCAAAACATAGATATTAGTAATATAAAAATTTGAAAATGGGAAGAACTTTTTACTTTTTACAAAAATAATAGATGAATTTATTATATAGCAATACAATTCCTAAAACCTAGCTCATAACTTAAATTTTCAGTTAAAATTAAACTATCTGTGTTGTAATTTGTGTTTATCACTTATGTATTTTTTTTTCTAATTCAGACAAAATTCGTTTGGAAAACAAAATTAAGTGAAAAGGGAAATATAAGACAAATATTCACTTATTAGAAAAATATGTTTACAAATGTAGAAATGGTAAAGCGTTTAAAAATGTGTAAAATCAAATGAGAAACATAGACTAAAAAGTCTAATTTGTAATTTGTAAATTTGTGAAATACATAAAATAAAATTTCTAGACATGGACATCGATGTAAAAAACAATATGTGAAAACTTAAAAATTTTATCCCTAAGTAGAAGTTTTTGTTTACATTATTTTATTTTTGTTTTATTATGGAGTAACATTTAATAATTATGTAATCTTTCGCTTTGTAGCTAAAGTTATATAAAAATAATTTTGTTTTTTGTTATTTTACACAATGAAACACCAGCAGGATCCACGAGATGTAAGAACATGGTGTCAGCTGCCAGTTGTCACGTTTCGACTTAACTGAGGCTATTCTCTGAATTCTGAATAATCTTGCTGTAATTTCCTCAACAAAGTGAGAAGAGCTATGGTAAAAACTTTTAAAAAAGAACTACAAAAAACTTTAATATTGCGGAAAAAGATGAAATATTCTTTTGAAGATTATAATGTAAAAGTTATTGTCAGTTTTCAATTTTTTTGAACCTTCTGTAGTGTTTCTTCCAAAGGTTAAACGTAGTTTACATTCATATGACAAATATCCAAGGCTTTAAGATAGTTAAATCGAGCAATATTTATGAATGAAATATTCTTTCCAAGATTATTAAATATAGCTTATTGTCAGTTTTCATTTTTTTTTTTTTTTTACCTTTTGTATAGTTTCTTCCAAAAATTAAGAGTTGTTTACATTTATGTAATAAATATCTAAGACTTTATGATAGTTTAATCGAGCAATATTTATGAATGAAATATTCTTTCCAAGATTATTAAATATAGCTTATTGTCAGTTTTCATTTTTTTTTTCTTAAACCTTCTGTATATTTTCTTCCAAAATTTTAGAGTTGTTTACATTCATGTAATAAATATCTAAGACTTTATGATAATTTAATCGAGCAATATTTAAAAAGCGCCTGAAACTGGAAAACGGCGTGAAACCCTCCACTCCAGCCCATCGTAGTAGCCTTATCTGACTTTTCAAACTGACAATTATAGCGAGTAGGTTGGTCGATGTACGACATGTCACAATCTCACAAGAGGAGATCATAACACAAAAAAAGGCAATCCTTCCTTTCCAGGCCCACCCCACTAAGGCCCTCAGGGAGTGATGGTCCTATATCACTTTTTCAATTTTTGCTTAAAACGGGTACAGGAGACTTTAAGATAGTTTAATCGAGTAATATTTAAATAGCGTCTGAAATTGAAAAACGGCGTGAAATCGTTTTTTAAGCAAGTTCAATATTCACACTCAACTGCTAGGTTTTTTCACCTGAATAACTGGATCAGAACTTAATATAGCGCAAAATATTAAAAATATAGGAATATATCTGTTGTAATGAAATACTTTGGTAAGGTGAAATTGATCAAACTTCAATATCTTGTATCCCACATCCTGGGAGAAATTTATTTAAATTTAAGAAAAAATACGGTTACATTGAAATAAGTTTTAAGAAATAAATCAACTTAATTTAGATAAGTAAAAAAAAAGTTAATGACTACGTAATGTTCAGAAAAGAAGCAGTAAGACACCAATTTATTCTCTATTTCATCATAGAACAACAGCCCGGGTGAAAAATGTCAGTTAACTCCCTCAAATTTCGTATTACTTTAATGAAAACTAAGTATAATCACTAGAGGGAATTGCCTGCCAAATATAGTTTGAGGAATACAAAATGGCGACTGTTTCAAAATGAAAAATTCATTTCGAGCTCCATATCTTTGAAACTACCGACAACACTAGAAAAACTAATTCTTATTATTAATAAGAATATCATTTAAAGTTGAGTAGATTTACTAAAATATGAGCCCTAATAGAGCTATTTACTATTAATAGTTAACAATATCTCAGGAACTATTAGAATCACTGATATCTACCACCAATCCAATTAAAAAAGATAGTTTAATGTACTATAGTAGTTTATAACATTTATCTTCAGTTTTTATGATATTAGACTATAAAATTCTAATAGAATAATTTGCATATCAAATTTTGACCTAACAACTATAAATCATTTTATTCTAGCAAATCATGAAAACTATTACTTCTAGGAGGATAAACTTCATGTACTACTTTATAACACAATAAACTAGCTTTGAGTGGTAATAGACATCTGTATCTATGTGTATCTGTATCTCTGATTTTTCAGTACATTTTTTATGAATTTTTTCTTTTAAAAAAACTGTATTTCGGAAGCTATCGAACGTGAACAGCTCTGTTAGGGCTCATATTTTAGTAAATTTACTCTACTTTAAATGATTTTCTTTAGGTTTATTAGTGTTTTAGATATTTTTAGAGATAAATGTTATAAACTAATTTATATTACATTAAACTATTTTTTATTTTGATGGCTGGTAGACATCTATGCCCAATGGTTCCTGAAATATAGTTTTTCCACAATAAATTCACTTACAGATTTTTTAGTATATATTTCAGGATAGGTTGCTTTTTAAAAACCTGTATCTCGGTTACTATTGATAGTAAAGAGCTCTGTTAAGGCTCATATTTTAGTAAATTTACTCTACTTTAAATGATGTTCTTTAAGGTTTTTAGTGTTGTTTATAGTTTTAACGATATGGAGCTCCAAATGCA
>NW_027106999.1:573435-582157 GCF_000696795.3 Halyomorpha halys
AAAATATATACTGAAAAATCAGTAGTTAGTAAATTTATTGTGGAAAAACAGTATCTCAGGAACTATTAGAATCACTGATATCTACCACCAATCCAATTAAAAAAGATAGTTTAATGTACTATAGAGTAGTTTATAACATTTATCTTCAGTTTTTATGATATTAGGCTATAAAATTCTAATAGAATAATTTGTATATCAAAATTTGACGTAACAACTATAAATCATTTTATTCTAGCAAATCATGAAAACTACAACTCCTAGGAGGATAAACTTCATGTACTACTTTATAACACAATAAACTAGCTTTGAGTGCTAATAGACATCTGTATCTATGCGTATCTGTATCTCTGTCCCATGAATCCTGAAAAAAAGATTTTCAACAATAAATTCACTATCTACTGATTTTTCAGAAATTTTTCTTTTAAAAAAACTGTATTTCGGAAGCTATCGAACGTGAACAGCTCTGTTAGGGCTCATATTTTAGTAAATTTACTCTGCTTTAAATGATTTTCTTTAGGTTTTTTAGTGTTTTAGATATTTTTAGAGATAAATGTTATAAACTAATTTATATTACATTAAACTATTTTTATTTTGATGGCTGGTAGACATCTATGCCCAATGGTTCCTGAGATATAGTTTTTCCACAATAAATTCACTTACATATTTTTTAGTATATATTTCAGGATATGTTGCTTTTTAAAAACCTGTATCTCGGTTACTGTTGATAGTAAAGAGCTCTGTTAGGGCTCATATTTTAGTAAATTTACTCTACTTTAAATGATGTTCTTTAAGGTTTTTAGTGTTGTTTATAGTTTTAACGATATGGAGCTCCAAATGCAAAATTATTTTTTTAACGTTTTGAAACAGCCGCCATTTTTTATTCCCACTACCTATACTTGGCGGAATCATCAATTTAGACTAGAAATTATACATAATTTTTATTAAAGTAATTATAACTTGGGGTAAAATGAATTTTTTCCTTTTCTTGGGCTCTTGTACTATCAGATTTCTATGTCACAGGAGATTGATAGTTTATTTGATTTCTAATAAAATGATTCGATGATTTGTCTTGACCATCGTCGTTAAAATTTTATATTATTACCTTAGTACTGTACCTCTGACCCTTAGTGGGTTGTAGTGATATATATTTAATTTTTTAATCTTTAAGTGTGGAACTACGATTCCTGGGGAAGATATCCCAATATAAATTTACAACCTAACATCTGAAGCTGTCAATTTGAAAAGAAAAAAAGGAATTAAAACTGCCCCCCTTGAAAATTAAGGAATTTGACTAACTTTTTGTTCACCAGATTTACTGATATAATCTTCTCTTTATTTTTTAAAAATCGTATCAGTTAATCTTACAAGCATAATTAGCCAACGTAATTTTAGGAAACTCAAGAATTTTTCGGAACTATGGCGAGTTATCACGAAATAAGACACTTATTAAAATTACCCGTAATTATTCCATTATAATTTCCTTTGAAGCTCGATATCCCAGGCCGGGTTACGTGAAGGGAAAAATTTAACCGAAGCCTTTTGAAATGAAGTTATTAAAACATTATGTAAATTACTCTGGTTTCTTCGTGATAAAGTTTCATTTTTTGGCTCAGGATAAAGTTTTGAAACAGGTCTTTCGGGTCCGAACCCTCTTATTCCAAATTTTTTTTAGTTGGTTTAAGAGATTTTTGTGAATCAAACTAAGGAAGATAAATTATTATTTTCGATTACTGTTAACAGATAAATTTAACTGAAGAATTCGATTTTAAGAGTTTTGTTTAATGTTGCTCAACGAAATCGATACAAACATAGTTTTTTTTCTTTTAGAGGAAGACTAAATCAATAAAAGCGATTTCAATATTTATCTGTTCTTCATAAAAGCAATGCTCTTTAGGAAAATTTCGTCTAATTTTACTGCCATCTTCTGGATTGGAAAAAAATAATTCTTCATAATAATGGCTATCTTGTTGTGATCAATCAGATAAGATAAAATATACCCTAGTGTTTGTTCAAAAGAAGGCCGCTAGAGGTACCGACAGTAGCGGGATATACTTGTATCATTTGGTTATTATTATAATTATAGTTATATTAATAGTTTTAATTTAATTTTGTTAGGCTTAAAATTAATAATTATTGATTATTAATTTTCTAACGAAAAATACTTGCAAAGCCCATTATTTTGATATAAAATACATTAAAATTCATAAACGTCATAAGCATTAATTAAGGGCCAGTCGCACCAGTCTCCAGTGAAACTAAGATTAAGCTCCAGACAACAACAACAACTAAGATTTTATAACCTTGATTTGTCCAAGAGTTTAGTACAGCTCCGGTAACTTAGCAACCTGTTTCAGGTCTATAGTTTTGTTAACAAGGTTACCTGAAACTAAAATAGCTGCCAAACTCCACAATTCGCTAAAGGTAAAAAATGGGGGGCCAAATTAAATTTCAATTTTTTTTTAAATAATTATTTTATTGTTATTTATAACTGTATAAAATTATATACAACTAGTAAATGTGCTATTGAATATAAAATGACATGATATAAACATGTGGAGAAACTACCCATGAGAACTCATAAATTATATTTAAAATTGATTTTGTAACAGCCACTGTCGACTGTTATAATAACTGACAAATTCATCATCCAGCCAATGTAAAAAATAATTTGGTCAAGAACAAAATATTTTGTTTTATTTATTACCAGAGCAACTAATTCTTTGAAGTCTTCGTCGTTTGTCAAATCGCCTCTCTCCATCCAATTTATTGAATTTGGAAAGAAACGGTATACTATAATATAAATTCACTAGAAAACAGATCCACCGTAACTATTGAAGGGTCCTTGTATAGTCTACTTGAGCGTAGATTTTCTCTCAACTTCAGTTTAACCGGCAATCATTGCCCGGTAAAGTTTACCGCCAGATTTGAGGGTCAACTTTTCTCGTGTAACGGATAACTATTGATTTTACCCGAGATTCAAGAAATCGTGGTTTAAAATGTGATGGTGTAACCGGGCCTTAACAGGTTTTAGCAAATTAATTAAAATCAAATGTTATTTAGAGTGGTAATGTTTTATTTTCTGGCTAATTTTAGGCTGACAGGTGTTTCAAAGCTCTTTAGTAATACAATCAGTGATGTTAGCCCCGAGTTCAGTTCCTCTACCTTACCCGTCTCAGTTGAAATTAGTTTCTGTTGAATGACACGAGTCCCCTCATCCAACTTCTTTTCAGACTTCAGTTAGAGTTGTCATTCTTATTTGTTTGGGCCAAGTCTAGGATGAGTTTTTTGACAAACAGTGCAGTTGTAGTTTTCAAGTTAGTTGTTGCAAAATTGAATTGAGATAATTATCCCTTTTATGAATCATTACTGACAAATGTATCAGGATAAACATTTTTTTCTGGATCATATTTTTTGCATACTCCTTTTTACCCATCAGAGGGCGAGTGTATACAGAAACATCTGCCAGTCATGACATGAGATGGGTTGCGGAGAAGGTAAGCACTTGCGAGGGTGTAAGCTTTTTATATATCCGCATAATCTTGTCAAAATCTAAGTTGAGAAGGAAGTTCCAATATTCTATCTGCGCTTGAGGCCTCATATCTCGCCGAGAAAATCTTGTTAAAAATTTCTTATCGAAAAGTTTGATTAGTACAACCGTGTTGACGTATTCGAATTTTAAAACGCAATTGCTAAAGTAAGTAGGTAATTATTAAAAATAATAATATTGAGAGTGAATGTATGTATGCATATACATATATATATACACTATATATGTATGTTGGTATCAGTACATTTCTCTATAAATGTGTGTTCAAAACCAGAATAAGAAGGAGAATTGTGGTTATACAGGTTAATTGTTGTAATAACTTCGTGAAGGCTGAAATGGCTTGTTAATTTATTATGTCACCAGTGATATGTCTGGGAGTATAGCTATATAGTTCGGCGGTATATAGCTTTCATGTTATAAAATAAAAAGTTAATTAACTACAAATAGAACATGCCAACACTCAAGATTTTCAAAAATACAAATGAAAAGTTTAACACGTCATTTCTTTGCTTATAATAGTCCGATTTCAATGATTGTATTGTATTAGATCTGTTGGTAATTCAATCACCAACCCCAAAACGTCTGCAGACAACCGTAAAACGAATCTACCCTCAACCATCTACACCTCATTATAAATTATTTCATATATGAAACCATCATTATGGTTAATGTTTTCCTTCTGTTGGTACCCAGAAAAAATTTTAGTTTTTAAAGGTAAAATTCAAAATTAATGCTGTATGTATATTGATTACAATATATAATATTGGGTTTCTGAATGGATTGACAAACAATATTTCAATTTATTTTTCTATTACGTCAAATACCCTACTATGAGAATATTTCTTCTCTTGGCTATTTCTCATAAGAAAATATATTTTACAGGTTAAATAATTCTAGCATATATAAAGAATTTCCATGTTATACGGTCATTAAACACCATATGCCGGCTTGATGAGGTCATCATAATCATTCTTAATCTGATTTTCTCGTTTTTACATATTTAAAATCGCCCATAAAACTAACGTCTACTGTCGTGAAAGAGCAAGCTTAGGAAAGAACCGTCGCTAACGATATTTAAATGTTCGTAACATAATTGCCCTCGGCAGGTCACACTTTAGTAATTAAGTCATTTTTTTTTTTTATTTACCTCATGTTTCTAACGCCTAAATCACGAAAATGTTAATCGCGCCTAAACATTCTATATGGTTATAATTACATTGTGTAAGGCTAATATTTAGTGTAGTAATAATTCACGATATTTCTAGTCTGGTGTAGTTTTGGGTGTAACCTAAACTAACTTACACCAGTTTGCTTTAGAACAGATATTTCCATTTTGCTGCTCTGTGTCAATACTAATTTTCAGGACGACTAACTACAGTTTCAACATTTTCAGAAAAAATATTTTCGGTTACATTTCTATTTGCAAAACTTTAAAATTTTTTCTTTGCCATACATATTAGTCAGAATATCTGCCTATGCTCCCTGATGAAGACCTAAAATTAAAGGCTGAGACGTAGGCATAAATAAATTTTGTTTTTTGTTTATTTGCTGACCGCACCCCCGACCATCTTCTCCACTTAAAAAATAGATAAATTTCTTTCAAGATGACCGCCGTTGTCTGGGGTATATATATATGGGTAGGGGTATTAAAGATGTGTTAAATGTAAAATGTTTTACCATGTTAAATGTTATAAGTATAGGGTTGCGAGCAGCACAATTTCAAGTCATGTTAAAGGTTAACTGCATAAGAGCTCCTAGCAGATTTTCTGACCACCTTGCTTTATAACCTTTCCTTCCAAAACTCCATTTTACTGTTTACTTCTAAGTTTTGATTAAATTAATTTATTACAACATGCCTAAAGTGAGTGAAAAGTGGAAGTTGTGTATAAGTTTGGCTACTGAGTACCTTGTTGATCTTTTAACTTGTGAGGATGAGAATCAAAATGAGCTAATTGACAACTGTCATTACACTATTATTATTCTCATTCATTTCTTTATTAGTTATAAAAACATCCATAACAATACTAACACAATCAAAGCACAAAATACGAGCAAGTAACCTAACACGACAACAAACAAAGCGGTGACGAGCTCAGCTGGTCTGTTGCGTAACGTCATTCTCCATTTAACAGACCTACTAACAGACTCTCAACCATGTTAAATGTTTTGACATGGTAAAAGAAGGAAATATTTCTCCATTTAACATAAGTTTTTCCGTTTAACATGTTAAACTAAAGATCATGAATACCCCTAGTGAAATATTGGTGACAATTTGGTGAGTGATTGTTCCTCGCAATACTCTACTCCAAAGACTTGGAGGCTAAACAGTGGCGGTGATGATGGATGGTTGAAAGCACCAGAAACCCACAAATCTGGGGTTTCATCAAATTCGCAGTCACCAAAGCAATGGCAGAGGGCCGGTGCGAAATCGAGTCTCCACTTGGTGGGTGAAGGTTTACAAATAAACACAGAGGTAATACCTCAAAAAACATGGAGTAAACTGCCTAGGAGTCCCCATCAGCTTGTATCGATGTTTAATAGTTCTTCATTCTGAACTGTCCTTGGAATGAGATGTTCATAAGCCCATAGCACTCTTATACAATACAAACTGTTGAAATATTGAAATAAAAAAAAAAAAACATGATTGAAAAGTCTACTGGAAAGGTGACTAAAAATAATGAAATAAACCTTTCTTTGAGCTTTAACAAAAATAATTTTCTAAAATTTATGTTACGCTATTCATTGCTTCGATTTGATGGGATTGCTTGGATGTGAGACGTGGCCTCTTACACTAAGGGATGAACAGCGTCTTAGTGTTTTCGAAAATGAAGTATTACACAAAATATTTGTACCGAAAAAGGATTCATTAACGAGAGAATTTAGAAGATTACACAACGCTGAATTAAGGGTAAATATAATTCAAGTTATAGCATTGCGGCGTATAAGAGGTGTGTAAGGTTGTTTGGCTTAGTAACGAGCGGATCCCTAAAATGTTAATAAACACTGAACTGACGGGTAAACGTCCGAGGGGTAGACCGAAACGTAGATGGGAGGATTGAGTTAAAACTGATTTAGTGGAATTGGGTCTGGAGGGGCATCACTGGAAGGATGTATGCTGAGAGTATTTGGTGGTATCGGCATCGAACCTTCGTTCGTTAGTCCTTTAGTATTATTATTCATTGCTTCATGAAAGAAGAATTTAAGGATTTATTGGTTTCATTAGTCATTTTGTCGACTGGAAGGCTCTCATATAGGTTAAGAGAAATAAAAAAAGTAATTATTTATTAATCGTGTTAAAATGACAACTGTATCAGAATGCAGTTGACTGTCAAACTCACGTTGATGAACTGACGTTGTATTTGCACGTTTATCGTCATTCTGCATCATCTTCTAATATTTTCTATCTAGGTTAAATAATCTTTTTATTAAAATCTTTAGCTTTCCAATGATATTTAATACTATGAAATACTACTCTTATTTTCGGAAATGTTTTTTCAATCTCGAAAAAATATTTTTCCTCTCATTACTAATTAAAAAATCCTTTCATATATTGTATTTTGTATAACTAGTCAGAATGTTAAACGCGTAATTATTTCAAAGCAATAAAAGATTAGAGATACTTAATAAGATTTTTTTAAAATTTACATTTAAGCACTATCAGACCATTTCTATGAAGATGATCCCTATTCGATATTATAGACTACCTAATTTAGGTTAATTTACCATGTTTAATCCTTAGATTGATCGTTAGAGCCATTTTTGAGTCGAGATACACAGATCTTTTATGGAATGTGTATCTTTCACTTCTATGGGTGGTTGAAGTAAACAGGCCAGTTCATCTCCTTGCACAATGGGTAAAAAAGTAGAACTTCTGACCCCAGAACATGGTGGCTTACTTTTTCTATACTGTTATATTCTTTATCATTTTCTCCATATATCACAACTGTTCCTCACTGATGCATTCTATGGTGTAAGTTACCTTAGTTACAGCAAATCATAATTTACGACCTTATTAAGACGCCAAAGTACCAAAATTAAGTTGATTTAGGTTTTCATTACAGCACGTTTGCTTTTCCTAAACTTCGAATAATTCCAAGAACGCTCCTAAACAAAGTCCCTTTAACTGTTCTAGTTCAGTTTCTGAAACCGTATTACTAGGAAAATTGATTAAGTTTTAATAAGTACAGATTTCCCCTCGCTTTCATAAACCTTGCAAGAAAGCAGTTTATTGATTTTACGTACATATTACATCCTCTTAAACATGTTGATTTACATAACTTTTAACATATTGAAGTAAAGATACATAAATACATAGAAATATAAATATATTTCCCAAATTACTCGAAAATCCACTGCTATCCATAAACAGTTCCTAAGATTCCGTAATTCCTCCCCTCTCCCCAAAACCCGCCAGCTTCTAGTTTCCTCCTTCATTTTCAAGTAGGCAAGAGATGAGACTTAAGAGAGTATGAATTGTTTTATTAGATTCGTCTCCGGGATACCTTGGTACGCCAAATTAAGGTGGCTTCACTCTCTTTTCTGTCGAAAAACTTCCTCAGGGTATATGTCTTTAAGATATACCTAAAAAGCTTTCATATATCCTCGATTCGTTTACCCCGTTCTCCTCTGTTCTCTCTTTATAATACGATATCCCAACTCACAAACTTGTGTATATAAAAAAATTCTTGATAATTCGTGCTACTCTCTTCTGTAATTCTTTATCTCTATATATCCATAAAACTTCTTCATTACTCACATTAAAAATAAACTATTTCACCTACTTCTCAACTATCAATCTTTATTAAATCTGTAACAATAAAATGGGAGGTATGAAAAAGGATCAGTAAAACAACTATATAGATCTATTTTTCATAGTCATGCCAATTGTCTATTACAGTTTGTCCTACACTTTAGTGATACAAACTGCAATAGACAATTGACATGACTATATAAATAATAAAGTTGCAATACTTTGCGTGAATGTAGTATTATAGACCCACAAAAATATATATCTATGTATAATATATCTCTACAGATATATTCTACCTACAGTCAAGAAAAAGTGTTTAATATATACATTTATGCGTTTCTTTAATATATTATATTTTATTAACATGAAAATATTTAAATTTTAAAGTATTTATAATATCAAGCCTGAAACTTCACCACTTTTGT
>NW_027106999.1:583722-584609 GCF_000696795.3 Halyomorpha halys
TTTTAGTATGCAGAAGATAATGATTTTTTTTTACCCCTATCGATTCATTAACTGGGTTTTTACTGTCGGGATATTAATTTTTTCTTTAAGTCTGCCAATTTGGTATCCGCATTTCCAATATGTCCCTCAATTCAGTTTAAACTTATTTTTATTCTGTCAATGTCCATACAATGTTCCTAATTTCAAAAATTTATGGATCTTTTATTTTTTTTATTTTTTTATGACTGTTGTAGAATTTTATTATCACCAAGTATAGAATAACCGTTCTTTGTCCACTGCGTTGGGTCAGTTTGTATCTGTTGAAGAGCTTTCATAACTTCTACAGTTTTTGAAGTGATATTATTGAAAACAATTTTACTAAATTTTAATTTTAAAAATATATATAAAACCTAATAAAGATTCTAACGAATTAAAATTATAAGTACCCGAGGTAAATTACCAGAGATAGATCCGCTAAAACAAATACTTTGAGAAATTCTAGCATTTGGGAACCGCTGAAGTTAAACTATAAATCCACCTTCCCCGGATCTCAGAGATCGGACGAGTTCCAGAGATATTAGAAGTTAACTAAACCGTCTGTTTTTTCTTATCTTTCCTGTCTCATCGTAGGCAAATTTATATTCGTGTTAAAAATAAAACTTACTTGAACGGAAATTTACAATCTTTTAATCTTGTTTATGACCCCATTGACCATTCAGTGTTTAAAAAAAAATTAATATTCGTTAAAAACATAGGAATAAGGACCCATTTTTTAACTATTATATATTTTATTATAAACTATATTTATATATAGTATATTATAAACTATAATGTTATAATGTGTATATAATACTGCATATTTCATAATATACTAGTTATCAATTTTTATCATTTATGATTTAATTCAA
>NW_027106999.1:584659-585872 GCF_000696795.3 Halyomorpha halys
AGAAAATTGGCACTAAAATGCTCATTGTAATTATTTTCATGGGACAGAGGTCCCAGATTAAAATTATTTATGAGGTGTAGATAGTTGACCGTAGATTAATGATTGGAGAAGTTTGTCGGGGGGTGCGGTCAGCAAAGAACAACATAAATAAATAAAACCATATTTATTTTTTTTATGCCAACGTTTCGACCTGAATTTCAGGTCTTCATTAGGGCTATAGAACAAAAGAGATAACAACAATATTTAGAGAAACATACAATTGAAAAGGAATATTATACAAACAAATTTATAATTATACAAAATATTGAATTAAATCAGAAATGATAAAAATTGATAACTGATAATTGAATAATAAAAAAAAAATTTAATTGATTAATAATCGTGGAATTGGATGGTAGTAGATTGAAAACAGTGACAGATTAAATATAATATCGTGTAGGTAAGAAGATATGTATAATATAAGATATTTGGTGATAATAATGTCATCATGTGAACTGAGGAAGGATCGGGTGAAAGAAAGGTCGTTAAAGAAAAGGGGAGAAAATTTGGAAGAAAAGGATGGAGGGTGTTGACTAATATCTTATATTATACATATCTTCTTACCTACATGATATTATATTTCATCTGTCACTGTTTTCAATCTACTGCCATCCATTTCCACGATTATCAATCAATTAAAAAAAATTTTTTATTATTCAATTATCAGTTATCAATTTTTATCATTTATGATTTAATTCAATATTTTGTATAATTCTAAATTTGTTTGTATACTATTCCTTTTCAATTGTATGATTCTCTAAATGTTGTTGTTATCTCTTTTGTTCTATAGCCCTGATGAAGACCTTAAATTCAAGTCGAAACGTCGGCATAAAATAAATAAATATGGTTTTATCTACTTATGTTGTTCTTTGCTGACCGCACCCCCGACAAACTTCTCCAATTAAAATTATTTATCATTTAATTTTCATTAAAAAATTTAAAAAATATAAATAAAATTTAAAACTAATATAATTAATAATTAAAGTGGCTACTACTGGGCTAAAAATAATGTTATATTTTATTTTAAAACATTTTATAATGTGCTAAGGCACAAACTAGATCAGATCATCTATTGCCAATTGTCTTATTAACTAAGCTTTGTCAGGTTCAAACAATATTCAGTGGTTGACTAGATGTCCGAAGTCTTGCACTGTTTGTCGATCGTGTCCACATT
>NW_027106999.1:589346-589921 GCF_000696795.3 Halyomorpha halys
ACTGCTTTCTTATATTTAGTTAAGCTGTTGAAGTGGTCTGTTAGATCAACCTTAATGGGCGATATGTTCTTAGGAACAACTATATAGTTTATAACGATAGCCGTCGATGACTGTTTATAATTATAACTGTTAAATACTATTAATAACAATAGCGTTTCTTAACTTTGGGTCTAGAGTAGCCCACACGAAATAAGACGGGTCAGAGAAACTGCGGTGATGCCAACTCTCGTCCAACAACTTCTAACTCACATTTCACTAAAGAATGATTGGATACCTTTATCTATTTTTCCACAGTTAATCATAATGAAGTAACGACTGGTTAAATCACTTTTTTTATTTTAATCTAGTAATTTAATCCATACTTAATTAATTAAAAAAATGAAATATTGGAAAATTGTTGATTGATCGTTTGTAGTATATAAAAGGC
Organism: Halyomorpha halys; assembly: GCF_000696795.3. Taxonomy (NCBI): domain Eukaryota; kingdom Metazoa; phylum Arthropoda; class Insecta; order Hemiptera; family Pentatomidae; genus Halyomorpha; species Halyomorpha halys. The sequence continues at coordinate 589,774 of NW_027106999.1, forward strand.
AGATGGTCCGGCGGTCAAAAGAACTAGTAATAAACTATTTATGGTGAATTGTTTTGAGGTTTAAAAAAGGTACAAACTACTAAAATAATGTAACAAAGTAATATAATAAATAACATGAAATAAAACTAAGGTATGGCTAAAAATGATT
>NW_027106999.1:590048-593232 GCF_000696795.3 Halyomorpha halys
GATATGTTCTTAGGAACAACTATATAGTTTATAACAATAGCCGTCGAGGACTGTTTATAATAAAAGCTGTTAAATACTATTAATAACAATAGCGTTACTTAACTTTGGGTCTAGAGTAGCCCACACGAAATAAGGCGGGTCTGAGAAACTGCGGTGATGCCAACTCTCGTCCTACAACCTCTAACTCACCTTTCACTAAAGAATGTTTGGAAATCTTTATCTGTTTTTCCACAGTTCATCGTAATGAAATAACGACTGGTTAAATCATTTTTTTTTATTTTAACCTGGTAATTTAATCCGTATTTAATTAGTAAAAAAATGAAATAATGGAAGATTGTTGATTGATCGTTTGTAATATATAAAAGGCAGATGGTCTGGCGGTCAAAAGAACTAGTAATAAACTATTTATGGTGAGCCAACGTTTCGCCCTACTTTTCAGGTCTAAAAAAGGTACAAACAACTAAAATAATGTACCAAAGAGAATAGATAACAAGAAATAAAAATAAATTAAGATATGACTAAAAATGATTTTAAAATTATATAAAAATTAACAAAGTAAATTCAAGATAATAAAAATAATAAGTAAGTGCACTCAAAAGTATTAATAAACTAGAATTAAAAAAAAAAAGTATTGGACCATTGATGAAAACGGAAATAATAACGAATTAAGAACAAATAAAAGAGAAATATATATTTTAAAACAGAGCAATAAAAGAATGAAAATAAGAATAAAATAAAAATTTAAAAAATAATGAAAAAAAATAGGACGTTCACCTTTTTTAATGAAGGAAAGCTTAAAAATGAACTAAAGGCGGATACAAGGTATTAATAGGGTAGTGAAGTGGGGAATTGTAAAAGTTTAACAAATGATTTATTTAAAAGGAAACATATTTAAAATAATTTAGGGAATATAAGAAAATATTAAAATATACGGAAACATTAAATAATAATAAACATTATTACATACAATAAGAGGAGGAAGCATATATATGTTATTAACTATTCAAGTTATTCTGACAACACCCATACCTTTTTCCTTTTATATTAAAAAATTAAATAAATTAAAATGCAAACTTTAATAATAACAATTTATAGTACATCCTAAGAAAACAGAATTATAAATTATGTTGTTATTTGTAGAAAGAATTGAGAAAAACCTCAATCTGTTATTGATAAACCCTCAATGTGATGGGAAAGATGAGAGATACTGTCATTTCCCGGTACAAAATTTAATAACGTTAGAGATAAGAAAGGATAAAAATGGAAAGAGATCCTGCAATATCTATATAGTATTTTGTTGTGTAAGAGGGGACCAATCTGTCGAGTGGAGATGGGACCGAAGAGATTAGGATTAGAATCTATCGGGAGGTAATGGAAGAGTGGAGTAGAAGGGCCTCTGTCGTCCTCGGGTCACGAACTCAATACAATCTTCCTCGATCCTCCTCTCTGCTCCTTTGTCCTATTGATCTTCTGCTGGCCAATGCAAATGGTATCTGACGAGGTATCTCGCCTCTCTTGTCTTCAGCTGCTATGTCAACTAGGTCGGGTCACCTCAGCATTGAAATGGATCGGAATCAGGTCAGGTCATTGAGAGGACACACGGAAACACGTCAAGGATCTTCTCTGGAAAAAGAAAAAGGAATAATATAACATGCATATAATTTACAGACATTATATAATATTCACATAAGGTCCCATTTCTAATCGATCCATAAATAAGTAGTAAATAAGAACTCATTGTCTAAGATTATTCTTTTTTTATTTTTTTTTATTAAGCTTTAAAATACTGGTGTTTTAACTTATTTATTCACTTATATATGTATATAAATAATTGACGGTATGATTTCAAATAATGGATAAGATGGATAAGATAACAACTCTGACCATCATCTTCATTATTTATTCATTTCTTTTAACTCATTAGTATGTTTTTATATTATAATTATATACATAGATTAGAGAAAAAAAATATATACTATATTTATTTTCTGGATGATTATTGTTTGAAAAAGGTAAAGGTATGGGAAAAAATTGATTTTGTATCATTGATAATATATCGTAGAGTAAATATGTCTAGTCATGGATTGATAGGTAGGTTGTGTGTTATAGCAACCCAATATATTTAATAGGCATTGTCATTTTCAATTATAAGTAACCATTTCAAAATTTTACTTTGATACCTTGAAAATTTTTCAATATTAAAATTCTAGTATTGAAAAGTGTATGCAAAAAAATAAAGTGCGCCCATCAAATCAAATTTTACTTAACCTACTTTCAGTTGGAATTAATCTTCGCACGATTCAGAACAGATGCTCTCTGTTCACTTTTGCAATACTTTTCCATATGAGCTCTTTAGTAGACAGATTAACTAATTACAATTTCAACAGTTTTAAGAAAAATATATTTAATAATATTTCTAATTTAATTTAAAGTTTGAACATTTTTCTTTTGCAATATTATGGCATAAAAACAAAAAATATTACAGTTTACTAAAATTTACACTCTTTTATTAACCATTCTAATGAAAATTTGTTATAAAATCAATTTTGGAAATACTTTTTATTTATAGATAGATATTACAACCTACTACACAGTTGTTGGTAATAGGTAATAGTGATGAATGATCACATTCATACTGAAATAAAATAAAATAAGAATAAAAATAAATGAAAAAAAAAGCACATAAAAATAAATAAAATCTCTCTTAAAATATATACAAACAGAAGGATAAACAAAATGAACATAATCAAACTATGCGTATAAAAAAAAAATAAACAATAATAAATAAAATAATCTCCACTCCATTTACACTCTAATATACAATATTTACACAATCGACCTGAGGATCCCTGAGCCCACTCTATTCCAACTTGTAAGGTTTAGATAAGTCTTTTAGTTTTAGAATGGCGGCTGTTTACATGTTTCCTACAGCTATATCTCAGCCATTAATGAAGATAGAGGAAAAATATAAAGTATTTAGTAATCTACTTCTCAAAATCTTAGAAACAGAAACAAAAATTAAAATTATGGTTCTGTATCAGATTATCATTTTTAATAAATGAATAATAATAATAATAATGAATGAACCTTGTTGTTGTTGATTGTTGCTTAAAGCCGTAAAACACTCTGGTCATCAACATTTGACATAACATGACATGATAAAAGTAAAAAAAAAAGATAAAAA
>NW_027106999.1:593788-603519 GCF_000696795.3 Halyomorpha halys
ACTGCTCATCTGAGTTGTGTTGCTAATACAGAGCAAACTGAGGAGTCAGACAATAGACAGTATTAAAAGTGATGAGAGAGCATTAGTTCTAACTAGTCAAATATCTTTTTTCCCCCCTTTTCAACTCGGTTAGTAAAGTTGACAATACCCAGCTAAGGTCTAATACAAATGATGAGGTAGGATTCCCAATCAGTCCAGGATAATGGTATCCGCCATGCTTTGGAACTGGTTCTATTTAACATCCAGTCCCTCCAAAAAAGTTATAGTAGGATGGTCCCCGTACTTCCAAACCTAAGTCCTTTCACCGGAAATCTTCCTTCGCTAAATTTCTCTGTATACTTTTCTTATCTGTAAGGAATAAATTTTGTATAGATGTCCTCTTTCACCGCCTGTTTCTTGGCACTGTGATTCGGATCATTCGTTTCGAATCTTACCGTGGAATCAACTACTAATGATTCCTTCTCCGTCGCACTAAACGCTGGAATGCCTCCAAACCAGAGTTAGGCAAATATTATTCGAATGACGAGAGACGAATGATTTTTTATTCGTGAATTTTCTACTCGAATAATCAATTATTCGTACAAAACATATGATTAACTATCCGAATACTTTTTCATTCTTTACTATTTTACACGAATAAACAATTATTCGTACAAAAAATATGATTAACCATTCGATTACTTTTTTATTCGTCATTATTTTACACGAATAATAAATTATTTAGGCAAAACATAATCGAATAACCATTTGAATACTTTTATATTCGTCCATTTTATAGACAAATAATCTCTTATTCGAAAAAATTAAATGATTAACCATCCGAATACGTTTGTATTTGTATAAAGACGACATTTTTGTCTTACAGCTATACACAGATATATTTTATGATCGCGTATAGATTAATTTTAACTTTTCTGATTTCTAACATATAAGGGTCCCTTTTTATGTTTTTGGGATATGTAGAATATGAAAATATTATCGATTTATTTTAACTTTTCTGATTCCTAACACGTTAAGATCCCTTTTTATGTTTTTGGGATATGTAGAATATGAAAATATTATCGATTTATTTTAACTTTTCTGATTCCTAACACGTTAAGATCCCTTTATTTGTTTCGGAATATGTAGAATATGAAAATGCTATCGATTTTAAGACCGCGTATCGATTAATTTTAACTTTCTTGATTTCTAACATATTAGTGTATTTTTATGTATGTTGAGATATGTAGAATAAGAAAATGCTATAGATTTTAAGATTTCCTATCAATTTATTTAAACTTTCTTGATCCCCAACATGTTAGGGTACCATTATGTTTTGAGATATGTAGAATATGAAAATACTACCGATTTATTTAAACTTTTCTGATTTCTAACCTGTTAGGGCCTCTTTATGTTTTGAGATACGCATATTTCATATCTTAGTTAAAATAAATCGATACGCGATCTTAAAATCGATAGTATTTTCATATTCTACATATCTCAAAAGACATAAAAAGACACTAACATGTTACAAATCAAGAAAGTTAAAATAAATCGAAACGCGATCATAGAATCAATAGCATTTTCATTTTTGGCATGTATTGAAACTCTGAATCTACGTATAAAAAAAAAAGTGTAAGCATTGTTTTAATGGCATTTGGGTGGATTTTTTTAGAATTCTTTTTTTTTTTTTTTTTTTAAATTATGCTAAAACTAGGAACATTTGAAAAAACACCAAATTCAAAAGAGTTGCATCCATAATTTTTATTGGACCAACATTACTGTAAATATAGATAATAAAATTTAACAAATCTGGCTTTGAACTGAAAGCGGCGAGAAAACTCTTTTGAGAAAATGCACGATATTTCTTAGAGATTAGTCCAATTTTCAACATTTTATTTTCATTTCATTCATAATTTCCTGATTTCAAGTTTTGTAAAGGTTACCGCAAAAATCAAAATCTCTTAAATTGAAAAATATATAAAGTTTTAATCTACCACTATCTGTTCACTTTGTTCATACTTTAGGTTAATATTCTTAATACTTCTAAATGAACAATTCTCGATGAGTTACAATTGTTAACAAAATATGGCGACAATTCTAATTCGACCTTGTTATTAAGAGATGACAAAGATGACCTATGATTCACCGCGTACTTGTGACTAAGGACGCGGCATTGTCTATAATGACTTGGCCATTATTCGTCCCCGCTGCATATGTTCACGTACCGGGGGCTTGCAAGGATCTTCTACGGCAAACATTAGAAATTGCATTCCTTACTTCATTCATGAATATTCAATGATTTTTCAAAGCTATTTACTCTCTGTAATAGTCTTAATATATTTCTCAATACCATAGTTGATAATCCTACTGAAGTTTAGATTAGTGTCGACTGAAAACAAAAAAGTGAACTACTAATTTTGAATAGTGATATCGTATATAGGATTAAAACGATATAATGCCATCTGAATGATAAATGGGAATATTTTTTTACAGCAAATGAGTTTAAATTACCCCTATTAGTATCTTAGGTTTAGAAATTCAAATTTTATCGAATAGCTGTACACTGTTAAAAAAAAAAATCGATCGTATCGAAATTCAAATTCATCATTTAAGTCCAGTCTGACTATTTAAGTTGTCATAAGAACTAGCTCTTATTAAATATAATTTAATTGTACATTGTTTGAACGGTTTTAATCGCGATTTTTAGGGCGATTTTGGAGAAAATGTATAACCGCAAAGTTTTATTTATCTTTAGTTATACATTTATCGTTTATATTTGCCCACGCTCAGCGGAGAAGAGGGTGAGTTAAAATAAAAGAGATAATCAGAGAAGGAGAAAAAAGAAAAGAAGAACGTTCACGTTATTTTTTCCCTTGCTATGAACGAATACCTCAAAATAAGACTCCAATATGCACACGAAATAACTACCATATACCTCAGTATAAACAATCGAACTATGACCACTGACGAATACCTTTACACGTAGAAAGACCTGTGGAATCAACGTAATATTAAGTGAACAACAAAAAAAAAAAATAATAATAAGTAAATTAACTAGTTGAAAGCAGTGTATGTATGAAGTATGCCTTCAACTGAATTGACCGACACACTTCACTTTTGGTTGGCTGGTTGGGTTTGAGTGGACTGTATAATTGAAAAAATGAGACATGATTAAATGAAATAAAATTCTATTGTTTAAGTTACATGTGGTGTAGTGGATGACCGAAAGAAAACATTTATGATTAAATGGTTAGTAAAATTTTGAATGACTGGGCCATGGAAATTGTAGATATACAAAATATAAAATTTAGATGGTTGATGATGATGTGGATGTGAACTATTGCTAGATGGACTTACTCTATGGTTCCTTCTTCCCTCCACATTCTTATGCCTCTCTCTTCTATGCTTCTGGAAACAACTCCAGGAGTTCTACTCACTCATGGTAGATTCCTGAGATTTCCAGATGAGAGACAAAAAAAGAGAATGGACTGCTTCTGCCAGAAGACAAGATGGCTATCTCATCAGCCGGGTTATTTTTTCTCACCACAGAAAGCGTTGGAGAAGATGAGTTTTGACTGTTAGCCACATGGGCGCTAGTATTGCTTACATTATGGCAGTTCCTCAATTCAACCTTTCGGTTGCCGTAGATTAACCGGAACAGTGTATACGTATAAGAAAGAAAAGCAGAACTATATGAATTTTAATTAATGAATAAAAAATGTATGTACAAAAAATGGAAAGGAAAAAAAATTAATATCTTGTTAGCCAAAACAAAAATAAAAAAAAACTTATAAATTTACTTTACCTTGACTTAAATGCTCTAACTTAACCTGACTAACTAAGTTAACATATAATATAAAAGAAGAACATAACATAAAACAAGGTTTAGTTCAAACCCCACGCAGTCCTCGAGTGCACTCCTGCCAGAACATAGGCTTGTCAGTTATCTCCTTTTCGGCCACCGTCCAGCGTACCCAGGATCAAAACTAGATTATAGCAGTGCTTTTGTAAATAAAATTATTTGCTTGAAAAAAAAATTGTTTTACTTCTAGCGGAGACAGCTACCTCCCAGAACACTGTCCCTCGGTGAGAACGCCCATGTATGGAATATATGAGTATCACTTCCGATCGATTTTAGCGAAATAGTCACTGTAACATCACATGTATGTATATACTTATATAGAATAGGTAATTACAATTTCACACAACTTAAGGCACTTTCGTACAACACACAGCATAACTACTTTACTGAATTTGTTTTTTTAAAAACAGGGAACAAGGAAATCCGTTGACCAAAATCCGTTTTCCCTTATTTTCTATTTCACATGTAGATAAACGAAAGTATCTAATCATAAAATGATATTATTAATAAAAATAGGTTCTAAGGAAATATGGTGAGGATGTACACAAAGAGACTAGATAGAGAAATCTTCTATAAAATGAGTGGATACAAGAGTGTTTGGGGTGCATCAAACAGATGCGAGAAGAAACTTAGAGATTGCAAATAACATACCAAGACTGTTTCTATAGGGATGACTATAAGAAAAGACTAAAATAAATTTATATCCTTGTGGGGGAGAGAGGTGCGAGGAAGGATGTCTCGTGGACCGAAGAAAAAAGGAAGGAACAATCGGAAAGAGTGAGGAAGAAGTCGGAAGAAAGGAAGGAGAAAAGGGGTATGAAGGGGAATTGAAAATAATGAAATTCGCATGTTCTTTAGGATCGTTCCGTGAAAAAAACAATTATAAATATATATTATGTTGATTGTTGTTAGTGTTATTCAATTTTTTTTTTATTTTTTTTTTTGACTAGTAGGAATATCCTATTACATACGATAAACTGTCTAGGCAGGTGGTTACCAACCGGTGGTTCGCTGCACATATTGTTTAAGGAATTATTGTTAAAACTCCATTAATGTTACTTAACTGATGTCTTCAATGCTCCTTACTTTGTCACCAATAAAATCATACATATAGACCTTAATGTTCCTTATGTAATCGTTCTAGCCCGAACCAGATATCATCCTTCCATTATAAACGCCCTAACCATCCAAACTCTTTAGTTTCTAAAGTTGCTTCCTCTTCTATTGACAATCCTCTGAGGCGCCAGAAAAGAAGATAACTACGAGACCTGTTAATGTAAAAACGTCGTTAGAGTTCCACCAATGAGCAGTTTCTCTACTCGCCTGTATCACTCCATAATAACTTACATCTGATTTACTAAATGTATAATTATATACAGTTGTAAATTCCAATAAAGATAAAAAACAAAACAAAAAAAACAACTGATGTTTTAGTGTTAGCTCAAAGGTTTTAACTGTGTAATAATATATCAAAGTACCTCAGAATGCACTTTTAAGATTATGATCAATCATTTTTCGACGAATTGTGCCCCAAGTCAGGAGTAGTGGGCTGCGGAAGATTTGAATTTAGGTATTTAAGTTTAGTGGGCTGCAGACTTCTATGAGTAGGGAACCACTAATATAGCCAATATTTACGAATGTACATGAGTATGGCAATTTCAATATGTCTATTGTCCCGTTTACTTCATTTTATTAGTTTGCACCTGTGTCAGCTATTAAAAAAAAAGAAGGAAAAAAGTCCTTTAAAATAACTCATTTCTATTTTTAATATACGGGTACATAGTTATAGCATTTTTGTTTAATTTCCATAGTCGTGATATCCATAATGGGAGTGGGGTTCGAATTCGGCTGTGGCAGAAAACTATTTTAGTAGCCTTGTGGGTTCAGAAGCCCTCAGGGGGTCCGCCTCAAGTAAGTACATTTAATTCAGTAAAATTCTTGCGGCTGAGCGTGATTCTGACCAAATCACCTCTTTGCACAACCGTTGATCTAGTAACAGTACTTCCTTTCAAAATACTGCACCCGTGAACATCATGGCCTGCGGTAGAGATTTATTTTTTAATAATGAACAAGTGATATTTTTAAATTCCTCAACTCATATGTAAGTAATTGAGGGCTATATTACATTTTATATTTCAAATGAGAATTAAATTGGAATTTTCTTATTGATTTCATTAAGGTAACCTATTCGACGTCTATACTGGACTTATTAATGACGTTTGACGGCTGAGAAAATGCATAATAATGTTCTCCTGATAGAGCGGCTTACTCTTCAACCCATAAATATTTTTTTCTGACAGAACTGATAGAATCCTCTAGGGACTCTTAACGTGCCATACGCGAGATCGGAAAGCCTTCTATTGTCTCTTGCACTGCCTCTACAAGTGCCATATGACAGCATGAGAAAGTGGGGCGGGCACAATAGTGAAACTACTGTACATGACCTCATGTTCTCCAATCGCCTATCTTTGTTTCTGTGGGAAAGTTAAAAGGGATTTGGTCAGGATATTAAAAAATTCATGCAGCTGGTGCATTTTTCTTATAAAGAAATAAGTAAAGTTTATAAGCAGGTAAAATATGTACATGAATACATATTTAAAGTCTCTTATTAAGATTGTTATATATTGTAAAAAGAAAATAATAGATAATTGCAGTAATTAGCATGTAATAAAAATGAAAATCGTAAATTTTATAGTTGACCATTCATGAGAGATTGTAAAAATGGTCCGGGTAGAGAGCTAATTCTTCTAGGGGAAAAAATATAAAAAACGAACATATATTTGTTGTATATGTAATATACATAACTTAAAAAAGTTTAACACGTTAAATTAGGAGTAGAAATTATCATAAATACGATCGAATTTCAACGCAAATGATTTAGCAATAATTAATAAATCTACATATTAGAAACACTATCTGAATAAGAAATAATAAATTTTAAAAAAAATTAATCTGCACTGAAACAATCCATAAAGTGGTACAGTAATTTGTATGGAAGTTCTCCAACTAGACCAACGGTTGTGCAGCAGGGGGGTAAGTTGGTCAGAATCACACTCGACTGTCAGATTTCTCCGCCCCCCCAATTAAGGGTACACACATTATGAGGCTAGGTGGACCACGGAGGGCTCCCGAACCTACAGGCTTGACTCACGCCCCAGTAACAGAATAAATAATAATAATAGTCTGCCTCAGCCGGATCCATATCACCATATCAGGGTCCTTAGAGTTAGTAGTACAGTGCCTAACCCAGTGGGCAGAAATATATCTTTTTATAAACCATACAAGATAGAATAAAAATACATCAATATAAACTCATCTATACAAAAATCAATGATACAAAATTATAACAGTTATATAATAATGAATAGGAGTGCGCGGTAGCCGCCTGGTAAGGCACGAGGCTACTAACTCCAAGGACCGGAGTTCGACTCCAGCTCGGCAGAAAATTGTTTTTCAAGTCTTTTGTGTTCAAGCCGTGAGTCAACTCTTTTGGGTTCTGGAGCCCTCCTGGGGTCCACCCAGCCTCTTAAATTAGGTACCTAAAAATCTGGCGGTCGAGTGTGATTCTGACCAAATCACCTCCTTGCACAACCGTTGGTCTAGCAACAGTACTTCCTTACAAATTACTGAACCCCTGACCCTTCTTGGTTTGTAGAGTGGTACAGATTTTAATTTTTAATATAATTAAGAATACCTAGAACAACGAAAAATGTCAGCCATACCTATCGACAATAGTTTTATTTAATTAGTTAACGGGAAGAACAAAATGTAATAGTCATTTATTTTCTGTAATTTAACAATATTATTAAACAACTGACAATATGATTACAATAAACATGTAAAAATATTATAGTAAATCGATAACCTATACATTTTTTAAGTCTTACAAAACTGCAAAAATAAAACTTCCTTTTTTTAACAATCTTGAGTAAATTTTCCTTTCACTAAAATATTTAAATTATTTTATATATATTTTGATTTGTTTTGATTATTTGTGGCTGAATGTATTTATCAATTGTAATAAATTATATCTCTTTATCCACAACATTCTTTATTAATCCATTTTAAATCTCTAACATTTCCGTCAACTCTTTCATTACGAATGACGGCCTTATTTTCAATCCTAAAAAATATTGCAGACTATCATACCCATGTCTAGTATTATATAGTCAAGTAACCTATATTCATCGACTATTTATTTTAATATTAATTGCAAATTTTGTTATACTACTTTCAAACTAGTTCATCAACACCATCAACACGATCGCTATATAACGAACAAGTTGCCCGAAACGTTAAAGATTTAAAATGAATAAATATAGAATGTTGAGGCGAAATTGATAGATTTTATCATAATTGACATGTTTAAATTATATTTTAATAAAAAGGAAGAAGTTATACCTTTGAAATAAAATAATAATAGCAAAATCCCTGTTTAAAAAAATATATTTTCCTTTGAATGAGGTTTGACTGGAATGAATTAAAGCGGTTCATTAGTTCGGTTTAATGACACGCATCTGGCTCTTTTTCATTCACTTCTTTTTCCACTGGTCTGTTTGTTTTTCCCTTTTAATATAAGGGTTTTACTGCGGTAAAGGATTACGGCGATCGATTTCCGGAGGACCACAAAGCCTTATTTTCCATTTTGCAAATACAAACTTACAAAGAATGACTCATACTATAAGTATAAGATAATATTTCCTATAATAAACTCGATTTCATACCATTTTAAAGAGGTAAATGAAAAAAAGGAACGGAATACTTGGAGGAACAATTGTTACTGAGAAAGTATTCCTTTACAATGGTATGAATGATAATTATCGATGTCATTTTATTTGTAGTAATGGTAAATGTTTGTATTGTAAACATTTTCAGTATTAAAGAAATTTAAAGGAATAAAGAAAAGATGGAAAAACTCCGAAAGAAAATGCAGCAATGATTTGTCTATGCGATTAATTCAGCTTACACCCTTAAAAAATATCTTAGTCAAGAAGTTTCTTCTTTTATCTTGTTCATATCTTTTAATGACTTTAATTAAAACTTGTTATCTTTTGTTTATGTTTTGTATCTTGATAAGGACTGACAGGTTGTTTCTAACACAACTTCTACTAAGGAGTTCTGACTTAGAGATGTACTTTTTAAAGAATAAATTATAATTTTTGTGGAAAATAAGAATCATGATGTACAATGATGATTACTGAACCTATGTTGATCAATTTCATATACCTAATCAAAAATAAAACTATTACTTAAATAACGTAAATGTTTAAATATAATTAATCTTCTAATTAAAGACATAATAATAAAAACTCGCGTTGTGTTTATTTATAATAGAAAGAAGTTTTAAAGAAAAATATTTTTTTTTCACCTTCCGGGAGGCAGTGGGCTGTTACATCCGCTGGTGGACCTAATAAGTTTGTAAAATTATTGTTTTCACATTTTGTTAACCTAAAAAAAGAAAGAAGGATATATTAAAGAAAGTTCTCGGAATACTTCATGTAGTTTTTTTCATTTTTTCATATACATATTTACAAAATTATCATAATAAGTACGTAATTAAAATAGTGCATAAATCTACAATACAAATATTCTTTAATTACCCTGCGGCATTTTAAGGTGTGATCACTGGTTTCGCAGCATGCGAGGAGCACTGATTAATAGTGGCAACAATACCTATACCTATAGAGCCCTATACCTATAAAGGTCTATAGTTACCTACATCTTTAGTGGCTATTATGCCTATAGTAACTGGCACTTTACCTATACCCATACTATATCTATAGTAGCAAAAGTACCTTTAGTGGCCCATACCTATACCTAGACAATATCTATGGCTACAATACCTATAGGAGAGAGGGAGAGAGGGAGAGATTATATAATTTATATA
>NW_027106999.1:603787-605459 GCF_000696795.3 Halyomorpha halys
TTAGTATACTATACCTATAGTATCCCATACCTATACCTAAAGTGGCTATAAAACCATTTTCTAACGATAAAATTATTCTGAATTTGAATTGGAGGATTCGTTTCTAGTTAGAAGGGCTTCTGAAAAGTTCCCGCATAAATCCCTATTTTTTTCTCTTTCTGGTGTGTAGGGTTATATGGGCCTGAAACATCAATTATTTGAAAAATAATTCATAGGCAGTATTCTTATCAATATTTTAATTGGTAGTAACAGTCCGCAAACGATTATTCATACTGCAAATCAAAACTTTTTCAATGACAGATGTCATGAAAAAAGTTCTAAAAAAAGCATAAACATTTAAATAGCAACATTAAATTCGAATAAGGACTGCAATAAAATATTCCACAAGAGAGGTTTAACTATATTTTTGAAACTATTTTCATTTGTTCTATTAAAATTTATAATCATATTGTCATATAAGGGAATTACAGATACGAATGGTTGTTAATAAGAGCTTTGAGGATTCCATATGAAGGGTTATAATGTAACTTCAGAGTATAGGATGAGTCTGGCCGGAGATTGGAGCCCTAGAACGCTCTAAATAGCGTAATAGAGGATGTAGAGTTCTTAAACGAGATTGTTTTAACCGCCTAGCACAGTTTGAATTAATTGCCTCGATTAACCATTCTCATTCCAGCTACCGGGCATCCAAGTGTTCATGGCCCAGTAGACCGCAATCCTAGTCACCGGGAGTTACAAGGTCGAGTTTAATGCCATGGTGAACTTGAAATGGGACAGGTTCCTCAACAAGATTTAGTGTCAGTAGGGAAATATTTTAATTGAGTAATTAAAGATGGTAAGGATATAATAAAATATAACTTACCTGAACTGTTTCATGCATAATCTGTAATTACATTAAAAAGTTTCAATATAAAAACACATATATTTTCTTCTACTTATCTATATATGGAATTTAGGATAAAGAAAAATATTGAGAAATATACGTTTTGAGGTGTTGAACAAGAGCCGAGGTAAAAAAAGGTTATTTCACCACAAATTTTGATTACTTTACTCCAAACTATGTATAATTACTAGTCAAAATTGATGAGTTTGACAAACAAAGGTATAATTTGAGTGCTGGCAGACATACGACGGTGGTCTGAAAAGTTTCTGACCTAACAAAAATACAAGACATTTTTTCTGATTTATTTTTTATTTTTCAACATAGTCTCCTTGTAGCTCTACACACTTCTCCTAGCGTTGCTCCCATCTCTGTAACCCGTCCGAAAAGTACTCGGTGTTTTTCTTTGCAAAATAATTGTTCAAGAATATATTGCATCTTCATTTGACGAAAATTTCTGTCCTCCGAGTGCAACTTTTAGATGAGGGAACAAAAAGAATTCGTTTGGGGTTAGATCTGGTGTGTAAGGCGGATGGTCAAGCAGTTCAAACTAGGGATGGGATATCGAAAGAAAAATATCGATATCGATATCGGATAGCAATATCGATATCGATATTATATCGGACCCAAAATATCGATATTTTAAAATATCGAAATATCGATATCGAAAATTGAACGAATTAAAGTAATAATAATTATAAAATGATACCATAGCAAGATATTGGAAGACTTATTTTATGTCATACCTTATCAAAATACATAAGAAACTCTTAATAACTATGAAAAAAAGCA
>NW_027106999.1:605589-607455 GCF_000696795.3 Halyomorpha halys
TTTCAATATAAAAACACATATATTTTCTTCTACTTATCTATATATGGAATTTAGGATAAAGAAAAATATTGAGAAATATACGTTTTGAGGTGTTGTACACGAGTTGAGGTGAAAAAAAGGCAGTTATTTCACCCCAAATTTCGATTACTTTAGTGCAACTTATGTATAATTACTAGTCAAAATTGATGGGTCTGGCAAACATAGGTATAATTTGATTGCTGGCAGACATGCTAGGGTGGTCTGAAAAGTTTCCGAGCTAACAAAAATACAAGAAATTTCTTCTGATTTATTTTTCATTTTTCAACAGTCTCCTTGTAGCTCTACACACTTCTCCCAACGATGCTCCCATCTTTGTAACTCGTCCGAAAAGTACTCGGCGTTTTTCTCTGCAAAATAATTGTTCACGAATATAATTCACGTGATTCAAACAAATGTAAAAGAAGAACGCGATTCATACAAATGTAAAAATTAATAATAAATAAAATATAAATCTAAGAGGAGATATTTGTTAGAACCTTTTAATAATCTAAACACTAATGTAACTTTAGCTTCCTCTTCTGTGAGAGCATCTCATAAATTTGGGGTCAGTCCAATGTACAATAGTATGAAAAATACATATAAAGGGTATATAAATGACAATTATGCTCAAAAACATAAAAATGAACGAAGTATAAATTAAAAGAATAAGATGAGATTGAATAATAATAATAATAATAATAGAATAAGAATTAAGTTAAACAAGATACATATATTGTTACGTCTTGTAGGACACAATCTTATGAAAAAGTTATGTAATTACCCTTTTACATAGCTTATACAACCTTATAAGAAAGAAAGTTATATGCAGTAGAAACAAAATACATAAAAATTAACGTAGTAAATTAAACGATTACGAATAATATGAATTAAGTAGGTTTATATTTATACCTTTTTTTATGTTATGTATATATAATTCTTTTTAAATTATTTATAACTTTTTTCATTTATTATTTTTCATATTCTTTATTCTTATTATTGATATATCTTTATAATTATTACCATCATTTTCATTACTTTCACCCTTATGTATTTATTCAATTTTTGTATGCATCCATTAGAGTGGTATCATATCTACTTTTTTATACTTTTGAATATTATTCTATTTTATATTTTATGAAAAATAAAAATGTCATGTTCAGGTAAGATAGAACATTGCAAATTTAAAATAATGTAAAATATATACACATGTGAATAAGGAATGATAAAATGTTAGAAAAAAAAATGAAAGTATGTAAGGAAAAAAGAAAAGAAAATCATGTATAATTGTACCATATAATTCAAAAATGTCTATACTGTGACTATTTACATTATTTTATGCTTTGAATATTTATATTAATAATAGTCTTGAAAAATTTTTTTTTTTTACTGATGTTAAGCATGCTGTGTATGAGATACAGAATATAGAAAAATTAAAAGGGATTGATAGTGGTATTAAGGAATTCGAGTTGTCGAAGTTAGATTATATTTTAAATATTTGAGTATTTTTCGAAACAGGAAAATGCTGTCGGTGTGGAATAGAATACTTGAACTGTATTTTTTTCGTGATCAATTAGTAATTACTCTCCATTAGAGGAACTGTAGCTTCTAAATGGAGCTTAAAACAATTAGTACATGAGTTCGATGCATAAAACCCTGCTCATAAAACATTTATCCGTAAAATAATTAGTTTATACCATACTTAACACGAAAGCACGTTTCTGGCCTAAAAGGGTTATCAAATAGATAATTCGACTGATGAAGTAACGAATGACGTACTGTTAAGTATTTAAGTTGTATCAAAAACCATTCGATGTGCAGATGTCCATTAGCACTCATATTAAAGCTAGT
>NW_027106999.1:607528-610113 GCF_000696795.3 Halyomorpha halys
CCCCACTTTGCAGGGCTTCATCAGGGCTAAAAAGATACAAAATGATACAATGATACAATTTTATTCTTATCATTGTATCATTTTGAATCTATTTAGCCCTGATGAATCACTGCAAAGTGGGACGAAACGTCGGAAAATAAATAGTTGTAAACTATTTTTGTTTCACTTTTGACCGCAACCCTGACCATCTTTTTATGAATATATTTTGTCAAATATCATAAACAATACTACTCCTACGATGATAAACGTTAGAAACTACTTGATAGTATATTTAACTAGCTTTAATTTGAGTGCTGGTTGACATCTATACGTCTTATGGTTTCTGAGATATTGATTTCTCAAAATAAATTCACTAAGTACTGATTCTTCAGTGCATTTTTTATGAAATGTTGGTTTTTGAAAAGCTAAATCTCGGGAACTAATGAACGTAAGAAGCTCTATTAGGACTCACACTTTAGCAACTTTACTTTAAATGTTGTTTTCTTAGATTTTCTAGTTTTGTTAATAGTTTTAAAGATACAGAAAGAGTTCCGAATGATTTTTTTTTTTTTACGTTTTGAAACAGCCGCTATCTTTTATTCCCTCTAACTATACTTGGCAGACTCATCAATTTTGACTAGTAATTATACGTAGGTTTCATAACAGTAATCAAAAATTGGGCTGAAATAACTGACTTTTTTTTCTCCCCGTCTCCTATACTATATGGATTTCATTACAATGCAGGTTGTAGATCTATTTATGGTTATTGAAACCCAAGAAAAAACCAGAGGCTTAGTATACATTCATCAAATTATTATATCAATCTATTTGACGCAGAATCTATTATCCTTTAATTATTTGTACTTCGATTTTGTTCGCTACGATATACGATTTAGCATTTATAAGCGAAAAACAAAAATATTTAAAAAAATCCATTCTTTACTTTATTAAATTAATTAGCTAATTAGCATGCATTTTTGACAAAATTCGCAAGAAAAATGCCGCATGACATTTACGGTTTACAATGAATGGCCAAATTATTAAGTCATTCCAAGCGGAATTAATTACTTTTGAATTTATTATATAATAACCTTTTCGCTGGCACTGCCAATTCTATGGAGTTCGAAACCGGCTGTGACAGATAATTATTTTTAATCAAAGGAAGATGGTCATAGAAAAACTAGCCAACGTTTCGTCCCACGCCATGATCACTTTCATACTGACCTTCAGTCTGAAAGCCGTAATGAAGCCCTGCAACGTTGGGCTTATAATAAATAATTTTACGACTATTTGAGTCTTAAACCACACCTAGACCATCTTCCTTTTATTATTGCACACGTTCAATCATCGATCTTCCAATAATTATTTTTTCTATTACAGTGGCCGTAAGTCAAACATGTGGCTTCTTGGGTGGGGGAGTCCACCCTGCTTCATAAAGTGGGTTTTCTTAATTGGGAAAAAATGTGGCGGTTTACTATTCTGATCAAATCACCTCCTTGCACAACCGTTGGTCTAGTAACGATGCTTCCCCACAAAGTATTGCACCCCTAATCCTTCATCGGTTGTAGAACTTATAACCTTTTTTTATAGGATGCAAAGCCTAGAAGTTATGATTTAAAAGCTCTGAAAAAGCACAAGATTCGGCACATTATTAAATAATTTATCTGATTAGTAATATTTTTAGTAACAGTAAAAATGTATTTCTGTGTTAACTGCGGTCGGAACTAGTTTTTAAACTTATTTCAAGATACACATTTAATGAGGGAGTTAGCATATATAATGCATTTCATGTATTATATATGTATGATGTACTGATTTATTTTAATAAAGAGTACGACGCAAAAAAAAAAGAATATTATATGAGTTGGATATTACTTGTGTACTAAATCAATAGTCTGATACAATTGTGCCACATAATTAATGATAATAGAATGCAGAGCGGAGAATTCGAACCAAAACAATTAGTTCGGAAACTTTAAATAGTCATTATCCAGGAGTTAGCTATTGCATAATAAACTTCACAATTTGTTTATTGTTTCTAACTTTTTAAATTATTTATTTGTTTAGCATTGCATACTAACTAATAACCTCTTCAGCAGTTTAGTAAAAATTAATTCCCTTTCTGTAACCAATTTAATTTCAGGTTTGACACAAAATTGGATTCGATTCCTAGAAACAACGAATACTCTCTCACTCGTAACACTTTTCCGATCAACCCATTGTATTTACCATTAAGAGGAAAACTCTTAATAAAGTGATGGAACCGAATAGCGGTTATATAGGAAAGAAAAAATAACCAATTCCTTTGAAAGGACAGAAATGCGAATGAAAGGATAACACAAAAGGATCCTTCGGTTACGTCTTTTATATCCCAATGGTTGGATCTGTTATGTAATATTCTGATGCTATTCTTTACCTTATACTTCTGAAACCTATCTTCTATTTCAACATTCGGCACAAACGTTTGTGTGTGTGCGCGTGCGTGTGCGAGTATGAATATACTGAGTCAGGCTGAGTCATACGATTTATATTTATATTATACACTTCCAGGAGTGTAATATAAATATATATTAATTTAATATATATAGTTGTTTTTAAAGATATAA
>NW_027106999.1:612485-613005 GCF_000696795.3 Halyomorpha halys
ACTGTTAAGTATTTAAGTTGTATCAAAAACCATTCGATGTGCAGATGTCCATTAGCACTCATATTAAAGCTAGTGTAAGATACTATAAAGTAATATATAACCTTTATCTACGAAGGAGTAGTAGTCCTCTATCTACGTAGGAGTAGTAGTCCTCTATCTACGTAGGAGTATTGTTGTTGTTGTCTGGGGCTTAAGGGCGTAAAACCCTGAGGTCATCAACGCCCATGGCGTAGGAGTAGTAGTCCTCTATCTACGTAGGATT
Source organism: Halyomorpha halys (assembly GCF_000696795.3). Taxonomy (NCBI): domain Eukaryota; kingdom Metazoa; phylum Arthropoda; class Insecta; order Hemiptera; family Pentatomidae; genus Halyomorpha; species Halyomorpha halys. The sequence continues at coordinate 612,748 of NW_027106999.1, forward strand.
AGTAGTTTTTATATTTGCCCAAATAAATTGATTTATAGTAGTTAGCACTATGCAAAGGTTATATTCATATGTGAATGTTATAAAAACTACTACCCTTACGAAGAACTACTATCTTCATCCTCTTTCTCTAGTGAAATTACCTTTATTTTGAGTGATAGTGATTAATTGTGCCACATAATTAATGATAATAGAATGCAGAGCGGAGAATTCGAACCAAAACAATTAGTTCGGAAACTTTAAATAGTCATTATCCAGGAG
>NW_027106999.1:616485-618061 GCF_000696795.3 Halyomorpha halys
TAAACTATTTTTGTTTCTCCTTTGACCGCAACCCTGACCATCTTCCTATATATCAATTTTTACGGTCAACTGCATATACATATATTTATAATAATAAAATAAAAGTAATCACTAAGTCTCATGTTTACTTATATATACAATAGTTACATTATGGACCAGTGGATCCCCGAGCCCTGCTCTAGCAACACTCTTTGAGGTCCCAGCTCATCCCTCTCACCGGGTCACGGGTAATAAGTCAGTGGAGGCTAAGTAAATGCCCTTAACTTGAGTGGAGCAACTAATTTTCTTTGATGGCAATAAAATTCTTTATTAATGATAACTAGTTCTCTCTTTTTTTTTTTTTTACAATAGTTATTATACAATTACAATAATTGGTCAAGTTTTCTTGTTAATTTTGTTTCTACTATTCTAATTTTTTTTTTTCGATGTTAATAAAATGGTTTTGACATTATTGCAAGCACACCCATCCTCTTACCGTCCTATCTCTCTGTTACCTATCATGGGAAAAATCCTTGAGAGACCTATCTTAAAACGCCTGTACCCCATCCTAGTTTCCAGTCACATAATCCCAGATCACCAGTTTGGATTCCGAACATCCCACTCCAGTGTCCAGCAATACCATCGTGTGGTTGATGTAGTTTCGTCTTCATTGGTGCGGAATGTACTGCTCATGAGTCTTTCTTGATGTAGAACAGGCTTTTGATCGAGTCTGGCACCCAGGACTGCTATACAAGATCCGTAAATTTCTACCCCCTACATATTATCTCATTATCCGTTCTAATCTCTCAGACATGTTATTTCAAGTAAATCAAAACAGCGCGTATTCATCCCTGTTTCCTTAGTCTGCTGGTGTACCTCCGGGTAGTATCCTTGGTCCTATCCTTTATACAGTTTTTACAGCTGACATCCCAACCCATCCTAACACTATTCTCACCACGTATGACTCATACCTATTGTCAGTGAATAATGATCCTTCCATTGTATCCCAATCCCTCCAATCCCACATCTCCACCCTCGAAGAATGGTACCAACACTGGAGGATTAAAATAAATTCCAATAAATCCCACCAAATCACATTTACTCTTCGTCGTAAACCTTCGTCTTGCTCCACAGTATCTTTTAATAATAGACTAAATCTGGACAAACGACTGACAGGGAATCCTCACACCAGACTGAAAAGACAGGAAACTGCTAGTCTATTCCGACTATTACAACATTTACTAGACAAACGGTCCAAACTTCCAATCCATTACAAAAGACAAAAGACTTAGGCCTGTTATAAGGCTTATCTGGACATATGGAGTTGAGCAATGGAGCTCCACTAAACAATCGAATTCCTCTCGAAACCAATCCTTACAGTCCAAAATCCTTCGCAAAAATTCTTAATGCTCCTTACTTGGTCACAAATCAAATCATCCATCAGGACCTCAATGTCCCATATGCTGCCGATTTGGCCACAACCAGATACCAATCCTTCCATGATAAACTTCCCAACGACCCAAATCCACTTGTTTCTAACCTGGCATCTCCTTCATTACCTAATAATCCTCCTAGGCGTCTGAAAAGAAGATGGCCT
>NW_027106999.1:618966-626935 GCF_000696795.3 Halyomorpha halys
ATCTATGCAAATCAATGATATTAATTCTGAAATATAACTTCAATTCTTCTTTAAGAAGCAGGATAAATGAAACTTGGAAAACAATAATAAATGCTCAAGAACTTTGAACAACATTTAATATAAATTTTGATGACCATATTTCATTAATAAAGTAGTTGGATACTTATTAATTTATTTATTATAACCAAATATTTCATAACAATAAAAATCTTTAGACGTGATATCTGCCAAACAAAGTGGTAACGGACATTCTTTCATAATGATTTTTTTTTTTCTTTTTTTAACATATTTATTTTACATTTTCAGTTAGGACCTTAACACAGAGACACTCTTTATATTAAAAAATAAATTAAAAAAAAACAGTAAACTAAGTAGCTTACCGCATTGACTTAATAATGTATGAACTTAATAAACGAAGCAGGAACTTTACATGGAAGCAAAGGTTGCTGGTGCACTTGGCAGGCATGAAACCATCAAGACTCTCCAAGGGACTATAAACACAGAAGTAGCTGGCACTTGGCCAAAGCAAAAGGTCACGAGGATAGGGAGGCTAAAGAATGGGCCATACGTTGCACGGTGGAAGTACGCTTCGAGTAGGCTAGTAGGGAAAGAGGAAGGGGGTGAAGGGAGGGTGGAATAATAAACAGGATCAACTAAAACCAGAGGAGTAACCCACAAAATAATTTATATTTATTTTATCTATTTTTTATGTTCATTTTATTAAATAATTAAAAGTATTCACACACCAATTTCATCATGAAAAGCAAATATTACATATTCCATGTCGATAGGCCGAAATCAATTCTTCAATATTTATTACACAGACTGAAACGCTATTCAGACGAATGTTAGTTATATATTACTAAACCAAAGACGTGGAAATATAATTTCTATCCTAACAATAAAAACTATTATAATAGTGTAAAATAATTGTATGAAAACTTTTTTTTTATTATTGTCACGTAGATCAGTCTTTTGTAATAAATTGGAAATTTAGACCATTTGTCTAGTATATGTTGTAGTAGTCGGAATCTATGTGCAGTTTCCTGTCTTTACAGTCTTGTGTGAGTATTCCAAGTTGGTCGTTTGTCCAGATGTAGTCCTAAGTAATCTGTAACAATATTTTCACATTTTTTGATTTGTCAATGTAGTTCAAGGTAGCGGATACTTACCTCCATAGGACAGTAAGGACAATATTTTTTAATTGATTTGTTTAAAACGGGGAGAGGAGACTAAAGTTAGAATTTAAGTTAAATCGAGCAACATTGAAAAAATAAATGGGTAAAATTAGAAAACGGCAATTAAAAAAAAAATCCTTCTGGCAATAAAAGGATATTGTGTACATAGGTTTTTATGCCAATAATATGTATTGTATTAGCTTCAATGACAATGAAGAAGAGTGGGAGAAAAAAATGGTATGAAAGCATTTTGTAGTTGTGGATGTATTGATTTATATCTTCCACATTGGAGCGCGGAATGTACTGAACTGGAGTCTTCCTTGATGTTGAACATGGTTTTAATCGAGTTAAAGGCCTGCTCTATAAACTTCGTTAATTCCGTCCTTCTACACATTTTCTTTTAATCCGCTTCTGTCTATCTGTTAGAACCTTCAAAGTAAATGATGACCTAACCTACTCATCTCTCTTTTCTCAGTCTGCCGGTGTACCTCAAGGTTGTATCTTAGGTCCCATTCTCTTTATGGTTTATACAGCTGACTACCCAACCCACCCTCACGTAGTCATAACAACATACACTGATGAAACATGTATCTGTCTGTAAACAACGACACTACTAGTGCATCACACACTCTACAGACACACATAAAATCCACTGAGGAATGGTGTCAAAAATGAAGAATAAATTCTGACAAACCCCACAAACACCTTTACTCGCCGTCGTAAACCTCTACCCTCCTGTCCTACAGTATCCTTTTTAAATATTCCACTGTTGAACAGACTCGCAACTAAGGACTCCATCTTGACAAGAGATTTACTTGGAATCCACATACAAGACTGAAACGACTAGAAACTGCTCGTAGATTCCAATTGCTACAACACCTACTTGACAATGCTCTAAACTTCCCATTCACTACAAAAAATTATTATATACAATGATAATCAGACCAATTTGGACATATGGAATGGAGCTATGGGGCTCTATCAAGCTATCAAAGTCCTCCCGCAACCAATCCTTACAATCAAATTCCTACGAAAGGATAATAAAATGATCCTTATTACGTTATAAATAATCCACAAAGACCTTAAAATCTCCTTAGTTGCAGATTTGCAAATTAATTAAGACCGAATACAAGAAATATAGTATAATAGCTCAAGGTATCAAAAAAGTCAGTCATTTCACCCCAAGTTTTGGTTACTTTAATGAAAACAAAGTATAATTACTTCTCAAAATTGATGAGTCTGCCAGGTATAGGGGGAATAAAAACGGCGGATGTTTCTAAACGTTAAAAAAAAAATTATTTTTCATTCGGAGCTCTAAATCTTCAAAACTATTAACAAATCTAGACAAACTAAGAGACCATAATTTAAAGTAGAGTAAAAGTGAGCTTTAATAAAGCTTTTTAGGTTAAATAATTCTGGAGATACAACTTTTTAAAAAGCAAAATTTCCTGAAAAGTGCTCTGAAAAATCAGAAGTTAATGAATTTTTTTAAAGAAATTTATACCTCAAAAACCATACGACGTAAATATGTCTGTTAGCACTCAAATTAAAGCTAGTTTAATTTACTATAATGTAATTGTTGTTGTTTATCTTCGTAGGAGTAGTATTTTTTATGTTTGCTAGAATAAATTGATTTATAGTTGTTCAGATAAAATTTCATATGCGAATATCATAAAAACTACTACTCCTACAAATATTCGTGTAATAAACTACTTTATAGCGAGTTAAATTACTTTTCTTTTCAGTGCTGGCAGACACATGTACGTCGTATGGTTCTTGAGATATAGATTTCTCAAAATTAATCCACAACTACTAATTTTTTAGTAAATTTTTTAATGAAATGTTACTTTTCAAAAACCTATATCTCTGAAACGTACGTAAATAGCTCTATTAAGGCTCATTTTAGAAAATTCACTGTATCTTCTAGTGTTGTTAGTAGTTTTAAGTTATGTTTTTTTTTGTGTGTTTTTTTTTTAAACTTATTTATCCATTCAAGTGTTTCCTATAACCGTTTTTTTAATTATATTTTCCTTTTAATCTATGTGTTATTCTTATTCTCGTAAAATGTATCTAGTTGTTTGTTCTTGGTAGACTGATCTACTGCTGTGACTATGAATGATTGTCTGATCTCATATTACCGTATAATATTGAAGTTTTTGAGCGGGTCACTGAAGAGGATCTAGAAGGGTGAATTCCGGAGAGCGAATTTGTTGATCGGGTGAATTGAATAATTGAGCAGAAATGAGAAAGAAAAATAGGAATGAATGAAACATTTGTATTGGTTGTACAGACCGAAATGGATTGTAAAAGGAAACTGTAGGGGTGAAAAAAAAATTGTTTATTATATCCTATTATTGTATATCTTTTTTTTATGATTATACCATGTATGTGTAATGTATATATGTCCGATTACGGATTGATAAGTATGCTGTGTGAGATGGCAACCTAATGTATTTAGGCAGCATAGATGAATAAATAAAGTATTTCTCTCTATAGAGCTCTGAATCGAAAATTAAATTTTCTTACCGTTTTAAAACGGCCGCCATATTTTATTCGCCCTACCTATACTTGGCAGACTCATCAATTTAGACTAGTAATTTAAATAGTTTTTACTGAAGTAATAAAAAATTAGGGCGAAGTAACTACCTTTTTCATCCCAGGTACTAATTTGCGTAAAAACAATTTCACCCGCACAGAAAATATATACATTGACAAAAAATAAAATAAAAAGTCAATTAAATATATTAGCATAGTATTATTTTTCAATAATGTAATATTTATTCATGTCAAAAAATTTTAATTGGAGCGTGATGATATTGGAGCGGAATTGTAAATGGGTGCACAATAACGGTGAGCTGTTTCGCGTGACTTTGGCTGCCCCGCAAAAGTTGCCCTTATCTAGATCGGACAAGGCTGATAGTGGGAATCCTCAACAGTAATTAACTCCATCCAAACAGTTCCACAATAAATAGAAAGTCAGATATTCTCCAATATAATTATAACCTAGTGGCACTAAACTCAAACACTGCTATCTATTTGAACCAATCAACTCGATAAATGATGAATCCAGTCATTCGCTGAGTTTTAATACTGGGTTTTAAATTATGTGTAAAAGGAGGTCAGAAGTTATTATAAATTAAAACCGCTCTTTAAAATGTTTTTTAGCTTCACGGCTTATTAAACGCGTAGGGTCATTCCTCGTCAAATCGACACACTTTTGAACCTTACCATCTCAGATTTTTTTCAAATTTTTCAATGATATCCTTTGTAAATTCCGTATAATACAAATGCTCAATTTTCCTCATTATGATTTTTACATGATGAATTTTTTTGTAATAGTTCCCTGAAGGTAGTAGTATTTTTTATGTTTGCTAGAATAAATTGATTTATAGTTGTTCAGATAAAATTTCATATGCGAATATCATAAAAACTACTACTCCTACAAATATTCGTGTAATAAACTACTTTATAGCGAGTTAAATTACTTTTCTTTTCAGTGCTGGCAGACACATGTACGTCGTATGGTTCTTGAGATATAGATTTCTCAAAATTAATCCACAACTACTAATTTTTTAGTAAATTTTTTAATGAAATGTTACTTTTCAAAAACCTATATCTCTGAAACGTACGTAAATAGCTCTATTAAGGCTCATTTTAGAAAATTCACTGTACCTTCTAGTGTTGTTAGTAGTTTTAAAGATATAGAGCTCTGAATCAATTTATACTCATCAATTTAGACTAGTAATTTAAATAGTTTTCACTGAAGTAATAAAATATTAGGGCGAAGTAACTACCTTTTTCATCCCTACTAATTTGCGTAAAAACAATTTCACCCGCACAGAAAATATATACATTGACAAAAAATAAAATAAAAAGTCAATTAAATATATTAGCATAGTATTATTTTTCAATAATGTAATATTTATTCATGTCAAAAAATTTTAATTGGAGCGTGATGATATTGGAGCGGAATTGTAAATGGGTGCACAATAACGGTGAGCTGTTTCGCGTGACTTTGGCTGCCCCGCAAAAGTTGCCCTTATCTAGATCGGACAAGGCTGATAGTGGGAATCCTCAACAGTAATTAACTCCATCCAAACAGTTCCACAATAAATAGAAAGTCAGATATTCTCCAATATAATTATAACCTAGTGGCACTAAACTCAAACACTGCTATCTATTTGAACCAATCAACTCGATAAATGATGAATCCAGTCATTCGCTGAGTTTTAGTACTGGGTTCTAAATTATGTTTAAAAGGAGGTCAGGAGTTATCATAAATTTAAAATGTTTTTAGCTCCATGGCTTATTAAACGCGTAGGGTCATTCCTCGTCAAATCGACACACTTTTGAACCTTACCATCTCAGATTTTCTTCAAATTTTTCAATGATATCCTTTGTAAATTCCGTATAATACAAATGCTCAATTTTCCTCATTATGATTTTTACATGATGAATTTTTTTGTAATAGTTCCCTGAAGGTACTAATAGAGCCGCCCAGAACTTAGTGGTTAAAACTCATTAGTCATATTACAGGAGTTAAAAAATGCTAAAGTACAAGTTACTATTGTACGTGTGTGTAATTGAATTAAGATAAATCTACAAGACTAATAGTATTAGTTTGTACTTTATTATGAAATAGGGCCCAGGTGGTATCATTTCACATTATACTCCATACCTTTTAATACGCTAATAATATAAGTTAACCTTTCTCAAAACCTAATTTAAAATTTTTATTTTTATTTTCTCAGAAATTACATATTTTGAAATTTATTCCTTCAATAATGAGGTATATATAGTTGACTGTAGATTGTTAAGTGAATAAGATGTCGGGGTGTCCGGTAAAAAAAAAAAAAAAACAGAAATTATTTATTCATGCCGAAGTTTTAGGTCTTTATCAGGTCTATAAAACAAAAAGAGATCATCAAATGACCATCATTCAGAGAAACATAAAATTGAAAAGAAATAATAAACTAATAAATTTGGAAGTATATATATAATAATGAATTGAATAATAAAAAATAGTTAGTTGATCGATAATCATGGAATTAAACAATAGCAGATCGATAACAATGAAAGATGAACTGATTGGAGAAGTTTGTCGAGGGGTGCGGTCAGCAAAGAACAACATAAATAAACAAAACCATATTTATTTATGGTATGGACCTGAAACTCAGGTCAAAACGTCGGCATAAAATAAATAAATATGGTTTTGTTTATTTATGTTGTTCTTTGCTGACCGCACCCCCAGACAAACTTCTCCAATCATTAATCTACGGTCAACTATCTACAGGATTACACCTTAAAGATGAACTGATATTTAAGTAGTGTCTAAAAAACAGAAAAACAATTTGAATCAGGATATTGAACAGTATGAGAAAAAAAAAATATATGATACATTGAGTAAATAACTTATACATGAATAACAAGGTTGAGCAGTTATGATATTGAATATCTATTATTTAGGGCAATTCTTTAATATTGGTCCTAGAATCCTTACTATATTCACTTTAAATGCGGTTTGATTTCTGACATTTCTGCATCATTTGATTTGCGCGTTGACAATAACATGATATATTGAAATAGTGACTAGATTGCCCCTAGCAAACCTCCTCCAATGAACTACCAGTAATCAGGCAAACAGCACAAATTTACTGCTGATTCTAGACCGACCTGCCTCTTGGATTTGTTTGTCCAATCACAACTGTTAATTGGCCGATTGTTAATTGTGATTACGGACGGTAGCGAACGGCTGACACCTGATAAATATACCTAGCATAATACGACTGTCCTGTATTGATGAAAGCGTTTGATGTCTCCAGATGTAATAGTAATTATGAAAGTAGATTAAATGAGAATTCATTTTTTTAAAAAAAAATCATTTTTCTAGCTGCTAAAAAAAAATATGTACATTTGGTTAATGCAAATGACTGATCTACATGGTTATTCTAAGGACTTTTATAAGTGCATGCTGAATTGTGCTTTGGGGTTCCACGGAGCCATCGCATTCCTCCCGAATCCAATCCTTACTGTCCAAATTTCATCACGCTCTTTATATTGTCACAAATCATGTCATCCATCAGGACCTCAATATTCCATATGTTGCCGATTTGGCCAAAACCATATACCAATCCTTCCATGATAAAGTTCCCAACAACCCAAACCCACTTGATCCTAACCTGGCTTCCCCTTCATTACCTAATGATCCTCTTAGGCGTCTGAAAAGAAGATAGCTTCGAGATCTTCTCCTCTAGAAATTTTATAGGAGTTCTATCAATGGGTAGATTCTCCACATGTTTGTATCATGTCAATTCATCATTTTCAGCAAATTTACTTGTTGTATATATTTTTATACAGTCGTAAATAACAATAAATAAATCATAAAAAAAAAAAATATTTAGTTAAAATGTATTATATCTTTAAAAAAAAACTTACAACCTCAGTGACCAATGACTTCTATGGGCAGTAAAAGGCAGAAAAGGGTTCAAGAAACAGCTGTTTTACAGAGTTAAAATCATTTTTTTCTCCTCATTGAAAATTAACTAAAGAATGTGATAGTAGAACATTCAAGAAGCGGTTCCCTGGCTAGGGAAGGAATTATAGAAGAAGAGGGGAGAGTTCTGAAAGAAGATATGATGCCATATCATCCACCTTAGTAAGTTTACTCCTAATTGTCTTTCTCACTTAAACTGTACCATCATCATCATCATCATCATCATTACGTCATTATTTCATCAATATTTACAATTTCAGTGGACCCCAAATCAAAATTCATTAAATTAATCTAACCA
>NW_027106999.1:627844-628334 GCF_000696795.3 Halyomorpha halys
TTTTCAATAGATAATGCTTCAACTCTAAAAAGTTTTTATGCTCACAGAGACGAATTCAGTGAGCATGAAATTATCCAAGTCACCACAGCGCGGACATGCCCCGCAACCAAAATATTTCATAACGCTTTGTAAAGTATATAATATTTGAATTTATTTAATACTAAATTTATTCATTAATTTAATAAGGAGTAGAGTGGGAGAGACGCACCTTTGTACCCGATGAATTCTACAGATTTAATCAAAAGTATTGATCTAAATAAATATAGTTTAGATAATTTCTATAAATACAATTTATATTTAAATTGTGCCTTTTGTATTTGTAGGATATTTAAGTAGTGTCTAAAAAACAGAAAAACAATTTGAATCAGGATATTGAACAGTATGAGAAAAAAAATATATATGATACATTGAGTAAATAACTTATACATGAATAACAAGGTTGAGCAGTTATGATATTGAATATCTATTATTTAGGGCAATTCTTTAATAT
>NW_027106999.1:630209-641385 GCF_000696795.3 Halyomorpha halys
TTTAAAAATAGATATCAGAAAAAAATATTACAGAAATTATAACGTTTTACAGCCTTAGCTTTTAGAAAAGCCAAGCATATCTTGAATATATGAATTTATTCTAGATTTAATAAGGAGTAGAGTGGGAGAGACGCACCTTTGTACCAGATGAATTCTACAGATTTAATCGAAAGTATTGATCTAAATAAATATAGTTTAGATAATTTCTATAAATACAATTTTATTTCAATTGTGCCTTTTTTATTTGTAGGTAATAGGAAAATGGTTTCAACAAAAGATTTCACAGATGTAATAATGAATTTTAAATATGTAAAATTGTAAGTTAAAATATAATAATAAGGGTCTAAAAAATTGTTTTAATTGATCCAAAAAAGTGATGTAGAATATAAGTTATTAAAAAATAAATAAATTAAAAGAATTAATAAATAAGGGATTACAGGATATTCCTTAGCACTTTTTATTTATTTAAAATAAGCAGTTTTCATTGTTAGCAATAGTAGCCAATGGCTAAATAAAAAATATAAAAAAATTAATTGAAATGCTGAAAGAGAAAATAGAAAATAGAGATAGTAATAGTAATAATGATGATAATAATATTCTTTATTTATTCTGGGATTGATCCCTTTAGAATAATATACATGCGCTAAAATAAGGCTTTAGAACCTTGAAGTAAAATAAAAATTAAATTATAAAACGTTATAAAATATAATAAAATAATGAATTTGAAAAGATAAAAATGAACAATAATATCTAACAGAATATATAAGATAAGATCAGATCAAATGAAAAAAAAAACATGTATCATATCATAAAACATAAAGTGACTAACTTCTGATAATAAACAAAAAGAAAAAAAATGTAAAATCAACTATAATTAAAGTAATAATATTAAATGAAGGGGTACAATTTCTGCTAATATACATATTTACAAGTATAAATGAAAATCTGAAATATTAAATACAGATATAAACCTTATTTGAAACTTTCAGTTGTTATTTTTCTGGAATTGGATTGGCAGAAGGTGGTTGAAGATACGGGATTTGAAGATTGGAAGGGTATTATAACTACGAATGAATAGTAGTTCGGATTAGGAAGGCGATACTATCCGATCTCTCCCTATTGAATTTATGAGTTTATGGGTGAGTATCTGTTCTCCTTTGCTAGATTATTCTTAGCAGGAACAAAGTTGATATCCGTCATTTCCAGCTCATGAATCTCTAAAATAGGAATTTTTGTAGCAATACAAAAATTAAACTTTTTATTCAAAATGTTCGCCATCTCTGGTCTTTAGATTTTTTGAAATAATCACCAAAATAGCAGTAACTATCCAGATATATATCCCAAACTATATAAATTAATTTTTTAGGGTAAAAATTTTCCAGGAATATATTGAACATTTTACTTTTGATTGCATTTAATCGATTCATACCAGTAACTTTTATCAACTTATTTATGTAATTATTAATAAAATCATACTTCATACAGAAGGGGTAAAAAGAATAGTAATTTAAAATTACATTACTGCTGGTTTGTTTTTTAGTCTATTCTGTTATTTAGCTATTACTTTTCTTGTCACCAAAAAAACTAAAAACCTACCAACTCCATTGTGAAATTTAACCTTTGAATATGAGTCAACCAATTTAGGCAATGTTAAATTAAATAGTTATTAATCAAAGCTAGGCCTCATCCTAATTGAAATAGTCTGAGAGGGCTTAAATAACGAATAAAAAAAAAATGTAGCTTTAATTTCATTTATTAGAAAAAATAAACATCTCTCGTAGTTAGCAATAATAACCAATGGTTGAATGCCAAATATTGAAGAGTTGTTAACCTGTTGTAGTCTGTTCAAAGTCTGGTTGAGTCAAAATTTATACTCGTTATTGCCTGCTAATACACGAATTTTTATCGCAACAGAAAAATATAAATTTTTTATTCAAAATTTTCTTTCGATAATAAATAAAATAACAATAACTTGAACACAATTCAACCAAACTTAAGGATGTAAGTAGGTTAGTAAGTAAAAAGTTTGTAATGCGCGATTTTTTTAAAAATAGATATCAGAAAAAAATATTACAGAAATTATAACGTTTTACAGCCTTAGCTTTTAGAAAAGCCAAGCATATCTTGAATATATGAATATATTCTAGTATATAGGCTACGCTATATTAACGCTATATTAACGCTATATTAACGCTATATTAACGCTATATTAACTTAACGCTAAGTTAAGTTCAAAGTGCTTTGTAATTTTTAAATTTATGTAAAAACATATTTTTAAAGGAAAATTAATTCCAATGTTTTTTTTTCTCTTTATCAATAAACACTACAAAAGTTAACCTTTCATGTAAGGACACACTTCTGCTTCCTTAGCATATAAAAAATCTTTGTTCTTTCAAAACCTAAGTGCTTTATCAGCGCCCTTTGAACTTCCCTGATTATTCATTTTAATTTCATATTCTTAATATCCATATTCATTAGAAACCTAGTGCGGTAACCTGATTATAATACCAAAATTATTTAAAATGGTATTAAATTCTGCACGGAACTTCATGATAAAAAAAAATAAACTCAAGAATTCTTTTAAACATATAATATTGTTAACGTAAATATATTTTAAGTAAAATTTTATAATTTTTTCCTATTTTCGATATCGTTGCTTTACTAAAAATACTTTTATACAACATTATTAGAATTTAATTCGATGATTTTCATTAAATAAAATTTTTAAAAAATACTATTTTTTAAATATCAAATATTCGGAAAAAAAAATTAAAACAATTTTATTTTGAAAAAAAAGTCGTTTACAATTTTTTTTTTATAGATGCTCAAATAGTAACATAGATGGTTTATATATTGTTATCTTGATGTTTTATACATTGTGTGAACTTTTGCAGTAATTTAAAATATGATGTAGTATTTATACATGTTCATATATTACTACATTATTTAATACATAAATTAAAAAAAACAAAACAATTGATTAGGATGAAACAGTTTTTAGCTCACTGTAATAATCATATAATTTATTATAAATTATTTCTGTATGCCATTAATTTTTTTTAACTATTTGGTCCATATGATTATTCTTAATAATATAATAATTACGATATATTAACCAGTCACAGAATTATGAAAACAATTTTTTTTTTTTTTCATTTTACTTCCCAGGACTTGTTTTATTTTCCTCTTCTATTGACTCCACTTTATTATGCTTGTTAGGGTCTAGTTAATGGCCTTCTGAGTTTTCTCCGCCTGAATAGGAGGTCACATTTTGAATAAAGAGAGTTTTAAGTCGGCTTAGGTTGACTAAATATTAAATATGACTAAAAATAAAAACCTGTTTTATGTTTACCTTATGCTAAAATAAAATAAAAAAGTATAATCAGGAACCGCAAAAAAATGTTATCATTGATCTTATTCATTTAAACATACTCTAATTCTGTCAATACTTAAATGTTATAATAACAAATCATTTTCTCAGATTAAAAAAATGTCGTGTTTGGCTTTTAGCTGGGATAGTAGAAGAATAATTCTTCAAGAAATTATTCCTTAATTTTGCTTTATTTTTTCGAACTATCTAACTCAGTTAATTTTAGCCTTCCAAGTAAGATATTACTTTTGAAACAAGATGTCAGAGCTATCAGCAATAAAAAATGTAGAAAAGAGATAACACGAGCTTTAATTAAACTGGCTGAAAAAACGGAAACGATACGAAAGAATATAAATTACTAAGACCAAAGTTTAATTTTCTGTGAAATTAAAAATATTTTTACTACCTTCTTTTAGTTGAGGACGATTAAAAAACAGCATTCAAATAATAATAGAAATAATAATTAAAACATATATTAACATAAATGTTGAATAATATACACTTTCCTTAAGATTTCTTTTTGTTAATATAAACTCCCTATTTTTCGTTGTTTTTTTTTTTTTTAATAAATGACACCGACGCTTTGAACACCTCTCTCTATCTTCAAGTTTCTCTACAATTTTTCACAATAGAAAAATAAATAATAAACATAATCGCTCAATTATTTTTAAAATTATCATTAATCAAAAATTTAGTATATATATTTTGCCTTGTATTTATCTGAATTAATACATATATGCCTAGTACAAACTAAATTCCACTATCTTAACAAATTTTAGTTGTCCTCTATTTATAGATCTACATAATTTTAGGTTGTCAATTTTGAAAATAAATTCCTAAAATAAAGGGAATCAATTAACAAACCCAACTATTTTCTTTGTATATGTATATATAGTTGACCGTAAAAATTTAAATATAAGAAGATAGTCAGGGTTGCGGTAAAAAAAAACAAATATGGTGGTCCTGATTTGTTCTTTGGTCATTTATTATCATTATTATTTATATTTGTTCTTTCAAGACGTTTATTTAATCTCTACTTTCTTCTTCTTTTTTTCTATTTCCCGTATTGTTTTTGTTTTATGTACATCTCCTATACTTTTTTAACTGTATATTTTACTTATTTTTTAAAAAAGGTTTTTACTCTTATCACTGTTACTTATTTTTTATTCAATTTTATTTTATATTGATACTATTTTATGTCTTCCTCCCTTTTATTTATATGTAATTTCTTATCACTTTATTTTTACATAATATATATCCTCGGTTAAATTACCTTATTGTATCTGATTGTTGTAATATTCTCAGTTTTTTTTGTATCTTATTAGCCCCTATGATGCCCTGCAAAGTGGGGCGAAACGTCTGACATTAAAATAGTTATAACCTTTTTCTTAACCCTGACTATCTTCTTATATTTATTTTCTTTGTTGTTGGTTCAAAAAAATTGAACTTTAACGCTTAATTTGTTTTCTTTTTTCCTGAGCCTTTCATTGCTAAAAAATGTAAAAACTTTTAATAAATAATTCAAAACACTATCCAAAATATAGTCTCAAAACCTTTATTTCGTTTACACGTCCAACGTTTCGGCCAATTCGGCCATCTTCAGGGACAATCTACTACAAAAAGTTTCCATTATATGTATGATCAAGCATTTAAAAAATTATTTATCCTAACTACATTTTTGTCAATTTTTCTCTTTATTACATTAGCAAAATTCCTGTCATGGCCAACTATAATTATCCATATACAAATTATACATATCATACATAGTAGGATCATACATATAATGGAAACTTTTTGTAGTAGATTGTCCCTGAAGATGGCCGAATTGGCCGAAACGTTGGACGTGTAAAAGAAATAAAGGTTTTGAGACTATAATTGGAATAGTGTTTTGAATTATTTATTAAAAGATTGCCAGTCTCAAGAAAGAATTTTAAGATTATAAGTAAAAACTTTTATTTTTGTAACACACGGAAAAAAAATTTGAGTTTAAGTTATGGAAATTAAATATCACTCAAGATATTCATATATAATAATTAAATATAATGAAATTTAATCATTCCGGTACAGAACATAATAAGGAACATCATATTTTATTTTTAATTCAAATTATTTTATATTTTTCTATGGAATTTTATAATGGAGTCTACATCTACAAGAGAATAATGGAATCTACAAGAGAATCCGAATTTTCAGGAACGTAAAGGGAAACCAATCAATGAGAAAAAAAATACTGTTAAAAATACCTTAATTGAAATCCAATGACTGGTATATACAAATCCAATAATTGGTATATCTGATTGCCATTTTAAAAACGAAAATGATTGAGGAATGTTTTCGTTTCCAGGTAAGGAAAAAACGGCGTAGAATTGTGAAAAATAATGTTACAAAATTAAGTGATGGAGGTTCCTAAAAATTAGAATTAGGGGTTGAACAAATAACTAGGCTTACCAAGAGCTACATACAGATAAAATAATAAATACAAAAACCTCATTTTCGTTATCCGAATATAATAAATAATTTTAATTTATCCGTCCTATTTTATCTAATTTTATTTATTTGAAAGTTATTTGAAAAAAAAATCGAAAACAAAATCTATAAAATAAGAAACTAAGCTATTTATAAATTAACATTAATTTTGAAAGGTGATTTCTTGTATACCTTACCGATAAATATGAAGCGATAAAAAAATGAGATGTTTTATAAAGGCTGTAACAAAGACCCTTGCCCTTGTTTTTGTTTACCTTGTTCAAACAAGTTCCTGCTACTTATTAAATAACTTACATAAGCAACTTATAACATATGATTTTAACAATGACGAATAACTTTTTCTCGAATAGCGGATGAATCTTTCACAAATGAAACTGCAGTCCTGTGAAAAAATATAAGCTCGACGTATAAAATTAAAGTATTCATAAAATTTAAAAGTCAATTTAGACTTCATTTTATTTAATTACATTGGCAATAAGCTTTAAATGGCCTTTGATCTGTTTGATAATTTACGAACATTAGATTTTGTAAATAAACCTTGTTTAAGCTGTGAATAAGTATTAACTCAATGTTTGTTTTTCTATTGTCAGGTGTATTAATCGATAAATACATCAGTCCTACTGTTGTAATAAATAATCTCTATATATAGTTCGTTTTATATACTGTATGGCTCTGTGTGAATCAGTATTTGTTTTTTAAATAATGCCACGCGGAACTCAACTGAATGAATTTGAGCAAGAAAGGTTAATGGACCTACGAAAAGGTGGGTTGACCCAGAGGCGTATTGCTGGTGAGATAAACAGCTCCCAGGGTGTAGTCAAAAACTTTTTTAAATTGCAGCCCAGATAATTATGAGAAAAAGAAAAGGAAAAGGAAGACCTCCAATTTTTTCCAATCATGTGAAATGGGCGGTTTTCAGAGAAGTCCCGAAAACAGTGATTCATTTTAGGATGTGATGCTAGCTTGGTGAGGAAATGGATGGCTTTTTTTAATAATTTTTTGGATCCATTTTTTTGTTAATATCGTAAGGTTACAAGAAAACCACAGCTCAAAAAATATCATATGCAAGGACGACTGCAGTTTGCTAAATATTTTCAAGATAACTAAACATGGTCAACCATTATTTTCAATGATGACAAAAAAAAAAACATGGTTCATATGGTTTTAATTACTACTGGCATGAACTTTGAAAAGAAAAAAATATTCATGAAGGTCGGATTGAGGGGGGCGGAGTAATGGTGTTGGCTGCTTTTAAAAGGGAAAGTTTCGAATTGCAATCATTTCCGGCAAAATGAATGCTATTAGCTATAAAAATGTTGTAGAAAAGTTCTTTTTCCCGTTTATTACACTGTTGGAAGAAGAAGTTATTTTTCAGCAGGCTAACGCACCACTTCATACAGCACGCTTCACAAAACAATGGTTTCAGGATTTTGGGATTAATGTTTTGGATTGGCCAACACTTAGTCCGGATCTCAATCCAATTTAAAATTTATTTGGAATCATGGCTAGAGAATTCTACAACCGTTGGAAGCCTGAAGTCCAAAATGATGAGTTCCTCGCAGCATTATTAAAAATAAAGCAACTAATAAGCACAAAGCCATACTGTATAAAAAACAAACAGTAGTCTCTCTTCAACAGTAGGGAGAAAACTGAGGTGGTTATTGGGTGGATATTAAACCATTAATACACCTGGCAATAGAAAAACAAACTTTAAGTTTATACTTATTTACACCATGAATAAGATTTTTTTTACAAAATAAGATGTTCATAAATTATCAAACAGATCAAAGGCTATTTAAAGCTTCTTGCCAGTCTAATGACATAAAAACATTATTTTTCTATGAATTTCCTTTGAACTTTCATAAATATTTTTTTTCACAGGACTGTATTTGTCAGATAACAACAAATAATTCGTTATGCGTCATATGAATAAAAAATTGTCCTAATAATGCCTAACCCAGAAATTCTCAACATATTTCAGTATATAATGTATTCAGATAGACTTTTTACTAAAATTTAAAAAAAAATCTTCCGGCTTCAGAATAATAAAATAAGCCCCAAAAACGGTCTAGAGCGAAGTGATCTTCGGTCCCTTTCCCCCCCCCCTGATAATCTCTCATGTATTACATTTGTAGAAAATAATTACAATATTTTGTAAAAAAAAAAGTTTTAGTTTTTAGTATTCCCAAGGTCCAAATCGTCAAAGATTAGGGTTTGATTATTTTTAATTCTAATAAATACTCTACTAAAATACCCTGGGTTGTTCTGGTAAGAACTAGACCCGTGGCTATGCCTGGCAGATAATTATCATTCATAATAGATTTATTCCTGCCCCAAGCCAAGACACTTCTCATTACCTCTCGAAGCGCTCTCATCCTAGCCCAGGGCGGTCGCCATCTTGTCATGTCAGTATATTTATCGCACAATTACAGAATGGCATTCTGAAATACTTCTAATTTTCATATATCATTCCTACCTTTCGTGTTTATTGTTAGAGCTCATATCAATACCAAGTAACTCGGTCTTTAAATTTACTTTCAATCCACTGGTGTTCCTCAAGGTATAATCCTCGGTCCCCTTCTTTACACAGCTATACAGCTAACAACCAATCCACTGTCCTCACCACGTATGCCGATGGCAAATGTGTGCAAGCAGTTAATATTAACCCTTTAATTGCATCCCAAACTCTCTAATTCCATATCTCAACCTTTGAAGAATGGTGTCGAAATTAGAAGATTACATTCCCTGCGAATACTACATGACTTGTAATCCATATAAATGTAACTGGCATACCGAAATTGTGTAGTTTATTATTCCAGAATTAATAATAAACAATAATTTCACGACTAAATAGTATAGTTAATTTATAAAATAAAAGCGTTATTGTATTTGACAATCGTTGTAAATAAAATGTTCATACCTTACCTAATTTCCAGAAGTTTCACTTCTGTCCACCAGTCACAAGACAACTCATTTTTTTTTATTTTCGTAATGAAATAAATAACTAATTTCGGGCACTGTAGAAGCTTCCAAACCTCAAATTAGGATTAGTACTTTATTAATAAAACATATTGAATCGTGTAAAAAAACAAAAAAAAACTTGTATGATTTTTTACTGAAACGCTCTTTTCAAAAATAGACAAAATGCCGGAGCATCCTCCGTCTTGCCTATTTTAAAAGTGCACCATGGGTTAGCCGAAGATTTTTTTTTTAAATTTATTTATTTAATGTGATTTACAACTGTACAAATAATAAATACAATAAGTAAATGTGCTGTATGCTCCATATACACTTGAAAATGTTGGGAAGGAAACACCCATTGGTGGAACTTCAAGCATTAATTTCAATTAGAAGGTCCCGTGGCCATCTTCTTTTCAGACGCCTCGGAGGATGTTAAGGATGAAAGATTAAGAATTTATGGGTTAGGATGGTTAAGGAGTTTGGAATGAAAAGACGCATATCTATTTTGGGCTAAATCTGCAACGAATGGGATGTTTAGGTCTTTGTGGATGAATTTATTTGTAACGTAATAAGGAGCATCAAGGATTTTACGTAGGATTTTGGATTGTAAGGATTGCATGCGGGAGGAATTTGATGGCTTGGTATAGCCCCAGAGCTCAATTACATATGTCCAAATTACAAAAAATTAGTATACACTACGATAATCAGACCATCGTGGTGTAAATTAATTTTTTGTAGTGAATGGGAAGTTTAGAGCGTTTGTCAAGTGTTGTAGCAATCGGAATCTACGAGCAGTTTCTTGTCGTTTCAGTCGTGTGTGGATTCCAAGTAAGTCTCTTGTCAAGATGGAGTCCTAAGTATCGAATCTGTTCAACAGGCGTTGGTGGAGTATTTAGAAAGGATACTATAGGACAGGAGGGTGGCCGAAGATTAAAAACAAATTTTGACTGCTTTCATTTTATATAGAATCCCTAAAATTAAATTCTGTGCCATTACAATCCAAAAAGAGCCAGGAGTTCAGTAATTTGTGAGGAAGTACCGTTACTATACCAAAGATTGTGCAAGGAGGTGATCATGCTCGGCCGCCAGATTTTTTCGCTATTTATGAGGCTGGGTGGACCCCAGGAGGGCTCCAGAACCAACATGGTTGACTCACGGCTACAATATAACTTAAAACAACTTTCTGCCCAGCCGGATTAGAACCGGGGTTCTTGGAGTTAGTAGCATCGCACCTTATCACGGTGCCAACGAGCTCCCCATATAGAATTCTTATCTTCGTAAAATCTTCAGTTCTCTAGTTACGAATGAATAACTGGAAAAGAAGCCTCTGATGTCGAAGATAAGGAAAGTAACGTCCCTTTGACGAAATAAAAGATTTAAGTAACTAATATCTAATTGTAAATTAATTCAATTATTAAATTTATTGTTTGTTTTTTTTTCATTGCTTATTTAATAACCTTTATGAATTAGTAAGGAGTTTGACGAAACATAATCCCATTTAGTAGTTTTTATGAAACTTTAAGAAGAAGTGCCTAAAGTATGTGAATCTCCCTTACAGTGAAACCTCGATAAAATAATTCTGGATATAACGAAACCCATATAATGTATTCACTTTTTCTTCCTTAAGCAAACCATATCATTCAATGAAACATCATTTCAGCGTGTAACTGCTGAACAGTGATTTGTATTACCGTTACGTTTCTAGTTTTGGAAAAAAAAAAATTCTGTGTACATAATTCAATCACGACAAACTGCGCGTTCCATAAAATGTTATATAAATGTCTGAACCTCTACGAATTTTTAACTACCCAAACCAATATAACCAATTCCTCCGTATAATGAAAATTTGTATAACTTTTTTTTTGGAATTTTAATGTTCATTAGCGTATAAAATGCATTCTAATTTCTGACTTATACTACTTACCACCTTGCCTAGATTTTGAACAATACATCGTTATGATTTGTCAAGTTATTAGTTTTGATGAAAGTTACAAAGGTGATAATTTCACCAAACCTTATTTTTTTTAAAAATATTCTAATCACTTTTATTTTTATTACTTGAAATGAGTTTATTTAGTTTCTGATTCTCCCATAGCCTAGATTAAAAAAGGTCTTCATTAAACGAAAATGATCTGACCTATAACAAAAGAAATAACTGGAAGAACTTTTCTTTAAGACATTTTCTGAAACAAAAAGCAGTATAAGGAGGGAAACTCTTTCAATTTAACAATACAATTTTCCTTACGGAAAAATAGAGTTAATCTTAGTGGCTTAAAAACATGAAAATTAATGTGGATATTTTCCAAACCATTAAGCCCGAAATTTGGTTTGGATTTTTTGTTGATCAATTATTATAAA
>NW_027106999.1:641589-643525 GCF_000696795.3 Halyomorpha halys
TATATATATTGTACATTCTCTGGTCTGCTGCAGTTTTTCCTAATATTATGTTTTCCATTTTCTTCTACTGCTTAACCTCCGCTATTCTAACCCCTATCCAGACAGTTAAACCGACTTCTAAGCCGAGAATAAGAAAACAGGTAATATAAATGCATATGGAAACTACTAAACCAGTTCCCGGCTTTATAGAAGAACTAAAATAGTTTTCTTGAATTTGTGCTAGTTAAATTTACTTGTTGGTTGTGGAAGCAACATGTATTTTGTAACAAATAAAGGAATTCATTTATTATAATGAAATAGAAAATGCATATAAATATTTAATTAACAATCAAAATCGATTCAATAAATTATAAAATCAATTATTGAGATATATAAAAGTTAAAAAAAATATTGCTATTTTTTCTTTAATTTCATTAAATTTAGGTAGGAATAACGCAAGGATCAATATTTATGTCTTTATTATACACTATGTGTACACGACACCGCGACTCCGGTTGCAAATTATGCAGATAAAACAAACTTTCCTCAACTAGTATTTTTCATTCGTCTACACTGACAATATACCAGTAAATGAGTACTCGTAAATGTTTGTCACAAAAACGATATAAACTGAACATAAATATCTACGTAATCTGGTCATTAAGACTTATGGTCAGATCTCACTGACAGGCGACAATTTAAATTTGTAAATAAATTATATTTATTTAAGTTATCTTGTATTATTCAATTATAACAAAATATATTCATGTAGTGTCAACAATCCTTCATAAATTTATATTATGTCCATCATCGAGGGCAATCTATTGAATACCAGTTTTTATTAATTCTTCAATTTTATAGGTACATTTTTAAACCATCATTGATTATTATAAGCACACTTTAATTTTAGTTTCACAGCCTCACATCAATTAATAAAATTTTCAGGATATTATGGCCAGGTCAATTATAATACAGTAAAAATTAACATACAACATAATAAATTTGTATCATTCTGATTCTTAATTACCTATATTCGTCACTATTAAATCTAAATATTAATTCTATTATTTTCTAATTATGTTCTACTATCATAAACTTATGCACAACAATATTATTAAGCCTACTTTACACTAGGTTAGGTATATCATCATTATATTTCAAACTATATTTTGGTCACTTTTCTTATTTATTTTGTTATTAAATATCCTATAAAATTTAATTATAAATAATTATTTGAAATTCAACTACGTTGATTTTACATAGAATCAATGTAACATAATGTAAGTTTATAACAAATAAATGTTGATTTATATTAAATAAATATGGTTTTCCTTATAGGTTTTTGTATTATATATTATATTACAGTATTATATTTGACCTTGGCAGAATAACCTGTATATTTTACTCACTAATGTTAGGCTATGAAACTAAAATTAAGGCATGCTCATTATGCAATGGTTTTAAAATTGTTAATAATGTGATCGTAATAAAAGCTGTAATTTATTAGATTGTCCTTGTTGATGGAAAAACAAGAATTGATGACTTGACTATATGGATACATTTTTTTACAATTGAATTTTTAAATAAAGTATCAGGTTATCAGATCTAAAAACCATACAAACAACTAAAATAATGTAGCAAAATCAGAGAATAGAAAACATGAAATAAAAGTAAACTAAAGGATAGCGAAAAATAATTTAAAACATGTGAAAATTCATATAAAAAAAAATTAAATTAAAAAAAGTAAGATGTAAAATGAAAAGTTGAAATAAACAAAATTAAAAAAAAATCATTTTTGTTCAAGGGGATTTTATTAGGCTGAGTAGACCCAGAGGGGATCCACGATTCGAACTCGAATTCTTAGTTAGTAGCTCTGTGCCTTACCGATGAGCTACCCCATCCCACTAATTGTTAACATAATAATATAACATAAACGCCAACTTATATAATTTTAACA
>NW_027106999.1:643701-649135 GCF_000696795.3 Halyomorpha halys
TTTATAACAAATAAATGTTGATTTATATTAAATAAATATGGTTTTCCTTATAGGTTTTTGTATTATATATTATATTATAGTATTATATTTGACCTTGGCATAATAACCTGTATATTTTACTCACTAATGTTAGGCTATGAAGCTAAAATTAAGGTATGCTCATTATGCAATGGTTTTAAAATTGTTGATAATGTGATTGTAATAAAAGCTGTAATTTATTAGATTGTCCTTGTTGGTGGAAAAAAAAAAAGAATTGATGACTTTACTATATGGATTCATTTTTTTAATAATTTAAGAATTTTTAAATGAACTTAGCATCAGGTTATTAGGTCTAAAAACGATACAGACAACTAAAATAATTTAGCAAAATCAGAGAATAGAAAACATGAAAATTCATATTAAAAAAAAATTAAATTAAAAAAATAAGATGTACAATAAAAAAAAAAGTTGAAGTAAACAAGAATTAAAAAAATCATTTTTGTTCATTATTTTATTTTTTTCTTGACCTTTTTTATTTTTATTTCCCTTATCTTCTGTCTTTTAGTGTGAACTTTATGTTTATATTTTTTTTTTATGTACTTTTTTATTTGCTACTATTTCTTTTTTAATTAATTGTCCAATGACATCTTAAGATTCTTGTTTATAAATACGTTTTACTGTACATCTCATTTTTATATTTTTAATTTACTTATTTGCTTTTATATTGCTTATTTTAAAATACATTTTCACTTATTTTTAGACATACTTTAGTTTACACACGATCAATCAACGATATTCCAATTAAAAGATTCGTGATATGAGCCCAATTGTTGCTATCTTAGACAATTAGTTTTAGTTAGGGCCCAGCGATCTGTGGAACATGTAATGAAAAAGTTGAAACCCAGTGTATTACAATTACGTTCCTAAGCTAAAATGGCTGGATACTCAGTATTATAGTACAAAAATCATGTATATATCTATATCGTCGGGTGATTTTTAACTTTTGTAGGATATTTAAAAAAGTCAACTTGATAGTTTCAGGAGAAAGCAGAAAACATAGTTATAGGGATTAGGTTAGTCGATGAACAACATGTCACAATCTCACAAGAGGAGATCATAAAACAATAAAAATGCCATCCTTTCCAACCGGAACCACCCCCCTAAGACTCCTAGGTAGCAACTTTTGAAATATTTGCTTAAAACGGGAGGAGGAGACTGAAGATAGTTAAATCGAGCAATATTTAAAAAACGCCTGAAATAGGAAAACGGCGTGAAAGCAAACGATCGTAGCGAATTGTTCCTCGTATTTTTCCTCAGTGATTAAAACCGCCAATTAATATTAAAAAAAATAAAAATAAACCTTTACAACCTATGCAGTTTCACCCAATTAAGGGGATTTTATTAGGCTGAGTGAACCCCAGAGGGGATCCACGATTCGAACCCAAATCCTTAGAGTTAGTAGCTCTGTGCCTTACCGATGAGCTACTCCTTCCCACTAATTATTATTATAATAATATAACATAA
The DNA here is from genome assembly GCF_000696795.3 of Halyomorpha halys. Taxonomy (NCBI): domain Eukaryota; kingdom Metazoa; phylum Arthropoda; class Insecta; order Hemiptera; family Pentatomidae; genus Halyomorpha; species Halyomorpha halys. The sequence continues at coordinate 645,205 of NW_027106999.1, forward strand.
ACGCCAACTTATATAATTTTAACAACTTGCAACGTCATATAATTGAAACGTTCTTACGTGAGATCTAAAATATTCTCCGATAATCGCCGCTGATCCCTAATTATCCTTCTTATAGAAGCGGCTTTTCTTCCCTCCTTGACCTTTCTACGATGGAAGATTGTTTCGAAGAGAGTTTTTTTTTTTTATCAACGTGGATTATTCGATATAATACCGGATCAATATTTTTAATATATTTCACACCAAACAAGTACAGCATGAAAATAAACAACTATACATCAGCGTTTTGATATTTTCAATAAAATAAAGTAAAAAAAAAAATTAAAAATAGTTTGCGGGGTTAAATATTCAGTTAGCTATAGAAAAATAAATAATAATTATTTTATTTTTTCAAATGTTTAACTATAGAATAACATAAAAATAAAATATTAACAAAAAAACATTACTTTTTTCTTCATCTCAACCAATGAAAAGAATGCAATGGAATGTTCAGGAATACTGAAAAAAATCGTCAATTTCGTATCGTCATGGATACAGAAATTAATAGAAAAAAATGTATTGTATCGCTATAATCTTTCATATAAGTAAATATAATTCAAGTTATAACATTGCGGCGTATAAGATGGGCGTAACGAGCGGATCCCTAAAATGTTAATAAACACTGAACCAACGGGTAAACATCCGAGGGGTAGACCGAAGCGTAGGTGGAAGAATTGCCTTAAAACTGATTTAGTGAAATTCGGGTTTGGAGGGGCACCACTAGAAGGTTGTATGCCGAGAGCGTTTGGAGGTACCGGCATCGAACCTTCGGGTCTGTTAGGCCTTCATTATTATATTATTAATGTTTCATATGAATTGTAAACCTTGAGGACGAATGATGAATATGAACTAATGGAAAATCATACTTACCTTATTCTGTTACTGTAGCCGTGAGTCAACTCTGTGGGTCCCTGACCTTCCGGGGTCCACTCAGCCTTTTTGAAAAAAAATCTAGTGTTCGAGTTCTGGACAAATCACCTCCTTGCATAGCCGCTGGTCTTCTAATTTAAATTAATGCTTGAAGTACCAACAATGGGTGGTTCCTTCCCAAAATTTTCAAGTGTATATGAAACATACAACATATTTACTTATTCTATTTATTTCTTGTACAGTTGTAAATCACATTAAATAAATAAAAAAAAAATTTTGTAGTACTATATTAGCATATTATTCATAATGGATTTAAAATTACCCAATAAATTATATCACTATCAAATTTGAATATAAATCCCTTTAATAGCATCCTTCTTTTCTTCAATTGTATTAAAGTTGGTTAGTCGGTAATGTTTGAAGTTCACTTAAGATGTTCTACTTCTAGTTACAATCATTTCTATTGCACACTTGACTGTTTATGTTTATAATCCTGTACTGTCACAATAGTAAAATACCGTCGACGAAATAACGGGGATTGCAATAAAAGACAAGAATGCAGTAAGTCTCATAATAAAGGATATAGTTCACTTAGACTCCCTTAAAATTAAGAATCTTACAGCAGGCACTTAAACAAACTAAATTAACAACCTTGTGAGACACAGCAACTATACAAGTAGGACTCCATCCATTCATCTAATTGGTAGAGCACAAAGTTTATTATTTTTCCACAATAGAGATGAGAATAATGTCCTAAGGCAGAGACAAAACTTTACTAAAGCTTAGCTGTCCGAAGTACACTAATAACTGTAAGGAACTTTACATTATTTACACTTCATTAGAAGTTTATGAGCAATATAAGAAATAAGTAAAAAATTTCATGACATTAAATCTAAGCAATGTCATCAGATAATTTTGAAATGGACAGGTAAAAACCTTCACGAAATTATGTCCCTAGAAAAATTGAAATTGAAATTTTGTATAACAGATAAGCCTCTTGTTAGACATCTGTCAGATTTCGATACAGTTAGGTCTAACTTACGTCTACAATCCCAGAATAAACTACTCTAATTTTTTAGTAACTTAAAAGACCCTAAACGTCTTCAATAGCACTTTAAAGCAGTTTATTGGACTGTTCTACTTCAAATTGTTATTCTTCTTATATTGGAGAAACCAAAAATCACCTCAAAATCGGTATTTCCCAACATGAATCATCCATCAACTTCCGTAGCGTCTTTCTCTAAGTTAATTAAACGCGTCCTCAAGCTCAAACATTCTTTTGACTTTGATGAAGTCGCTATCCTCGCTTCAGTCCATAACCATAAAAAACACCTCATAACCGAGTCTCTGCATATCTACCTTGAAACAAATCCAGTAATCCATAAAGTGAATAAATATTGTATATCTCTTACCTACATACATATCCTAAACCTTATCAAACATAATTAATTCAAACATTATAACTAGTCCTACCCTACCCTGCTTTCTCTTCTGTTTTATACTCAGTTTCTTCTATTTATTTTTTAAATATTTTTATACACTCATTTTACGGTACCGTTTTAATGTTACTATTCATGATAGTTCTTATTTCTTACTATTTTTTATCTATACTTTATATATTTCTTCATTGTATTAAATTCTGTCTATTTTATCATTAATACATCTCTAATATATAATCCTACTATTATTTTTTATTTATCTTCATTTATTGTATTATTACTTTACTCATATTTGATGCATTTTACTCTTATTTAATAATCTCATTCTCTAGTCTGTATTCAATTTTTAATGCTTGCCTAGCTGTGTATTTATTCGTTTAACCTTTTATTCTTCTTATACGTTTGTTTCATTCCCTCCCATATCCGTTCTAATCAATTACCTTATTGATATTTAATATGTTTAAAATCTTATAGATTTGTCTGCTAAAGCTTTTAATAATTAAGTGCATCCCCAATATATTTTTTACTATTATCACCATTTATCTTTTCTGATCAATCTAATCACTCTAAAAACAACAGGACTGGTTGAAGATCTTTATTACAATTTTTTTTTCTATTAGTTCTTTTTATTCCTTTGCTTATCCGTTTACCTACTCCTCCCCCCTGATTTTTTTATTGCACTATACTTACATCTCATATAATTCACCACTCTTTCTTTTTTTCTTACCATAATCTCACTACTTCTATTAAGTATTGTTTCAATATCCATTACTCTACTTGTACATTAGCAATTCTATTACTCATTTCTGTACTTGTTATTAATTATTATTCTACTTATTTATATTTCTTTAGTTCACTGCTTTCCTTTTGTTTATATTTATTTTTTAATATTTCTATTGTTCTATCATGATTTACAATGTATCTTGTTCTCGTTTAGTCCTGATGAAACCCTGCAAAGTGTGGAAACGTTGGTTACTAATAAAAAGTTTTTTTTTTACCACTTCGTACTTTTCTTGACCACCACTCGGACTAATTTTAATTAATATCAATTCAAATTTGGATGATAAGAGAAAGTGTGATTCGCGCACTACATAAGATTTTTTGATTTTAGGTAAGACCGAAAAAAAAAAATGTATAAAAGACATAAAACACCGACATATAATTCCCTTCTTAAACAAAATCTGTTACTATCATAGTTGTGAAACTCAATTTCGTCATAATATAATTTACCTAAAGCTATATTCTACGTCGAGGGCTAGGCCAAGCAGACTGTAGCATAGAACGTGTCACGCGGGGACAAGATCCACCGACGTAGTAACATATTGTGGATTGAGGTGAGGCTGATAAGGACAGTATACACAAAGTCTCCCATTATGGGCTGATTTATGTTGCCCGGGGTAATTTATTGATGCCCGTGCAATCACTAGCTCGCCCATACTGACAGGTAAGTGCTCTTTTCATAAATAAATTAATAGTTTTATTACGGAAGGTTAGTTATAATAATTTATTATATTCCTTATTGTTATAACAGTTAATTCTAGCATATTCCTTCGAAGCTAAATAACGGTGCTGAGTTCCCGCCAAAA
>NW_027106999.1:649784-650271 GCF_000696795.3 Halyomorpha halys
AAAGTTCCATTCCCAGTTACCTACAACTTGGGAAACCCTACCACAACTAAAGCCTAGGCTGCTGCAGAACATCCTGTTATAAGTTCTATTATTATCACTCTAAAATTTTATTTTATATTAACTTTTTTATATCATCTTTTTTCTTAAATTCACTTTTTTTCCCCTATCAGAAGTTAAATTATTTATTTTGTTAAATCCATAAATGTCATTGTTGTCTTGTTATTAACTTTACTTTTATTAAGAATTATTGTTTTAATCTATTTTTTTTTGTTCATAATATTGTATATAGTTAGTGGTGTCTTTCGTATGAGACTATAACCCCCCTCCCATTTAATCATTTAAAAAAAATGTACCCCTTAAATTATCTATGCAAGGCCCATCAGGCCGATCTGATATTAAATAAATTAAAAAAAAAATATTGATGTAACTCACTGTTGGTTTAACTGTTCCTCTCGGATTATTTTCTCCCTACTATTGAAAGAATAGA
>NW_027106999.1:650321-651209 GCF_000696795.3 Halyomorpha halys
ATATTAAATAAATTAAAAAAAAAATATTGATGTAACTCACTGTTGGTTTAACTGTTCCTCTCGGATTATTTTCTCCCTACTATTGAAAGAATAGAGGACGTTTTTATTTATTTATGTATCTTCTCTTTATTATATAACATAGTTTTAAGTGATCACCGTGTAATATTTTATTTTACATATAAGGTGGTTTTAAAAAAGTCTATTTATGTGTAACACCGAAGGAAACAATATTTACTCATGGATAATTGTTTGTGTCTCTGCCAAGGTGACGGAATAACAATTTAGTACAATTTAGAGGAAAAAGTTATAAGGAATATTGTTTTTGAAGAGGCACTTAATTAAAGAACAAATTAAAATGTCGGGAAAATGCTTTTTTTCCTGCTTACAGTTCACTGAAAAAAAAATACAACCTGATCTACAAAATACATGTAAATTACAGTTATACAATTTGAGCTACTAGTAGTACAATTAAATAAACAGTTGTATAATTTGTAGAAAGGGGGTTGGTCCGCCGTTATGTCTAGTTTTTTAAATAAAGATTATTTTTTTAAATATCTTTATTGAAATTTACAACTGTATATTATATATTAAATTCAGTAAATTTGATCTCAGGTAAAATGGAGTGTTACAGGCGTGTAGAGAAACTACCCATTGGTAGCACTCTAAAATAAAGATTTATTTTTACTTAATCCACTTAATGTTCTCATGATTTTCATCTTCAAATTGTTGGTTTGGTTACCCTAGAGGTTACCTACCTACTTTAACCAAAATGCACTGGACGATTTCCATTATTGGTTTTTGATAAGAGTAGAGTGAAAATTGCAAGTCATATTTTGGAAATCTTTATTGCGAAATATTTAAACAGAAACTATAGTTCATATCGTTATC
>NW_027106999.1:651500-665983 GCF_000696795.3 Halyomorpha halys
CATTATGGAGAACCTGCGAACAATAAAATTTGAGGAGTTTAAGATACGTAGAACGGTGGATGAAGAAATGCTGAAAATACTGCTAACATTTTTAGCCAAATTTATGGAACCTACAGGAGTGGGAGACCAAAACTAGGAGAGGCATAGTCGGATGGTGCATTTGAAAATGCGTCAGCAATCAGATGGCGGCAGCACAAGTGACGATTAATGGAAGCGATTGGAGTAAGCCAATAATATTACCGGTTTGTGTATTCAGTCGTAAAAAAAAAGATGATAATAATAAAAATAATAATCTTTATTTATTCTGGGATTGATCCCTTTAGAATAATGTACAGGCGTCAAAATTAGGCTTCAGAGCCTTAGAGTGAAATACAAAATAAAAATGAAATTATAAAACGTCATAAAATAATGAATTTAAAAGATAAAAATGAACAACAACAATTAACATAATATATAAAATAAGAATAGAATAAATAAAGTAAAACGATATAATTAGTAGAGTATATTTGCTAAAATATTAGACCTAGTAGAGCTATTCAATAGTTCTCGAAATATATCTTTTAAAAAGCAACATTATATAAAAATGTACTGAAAGATAGGGAATTTATTTTGAAACATCTATATATCAAAAACTATTCGACATACCATAAACCATAAGATAAAACATAAGAAACATAATAGATATTACATAATTATCAGACAGTTCTGTTAATAAGTAATAGAAAAAAATCAAATATAATTAAAATAAAACTAATAAATGGAAAGGTACAATTTCTGCTAATGTACATATTTACAAGAATAAACAAAAATCTGAGACATTAAGTACAGAAATATATAAACCTTGTTTGAAACTTTCAATTGTTATTCTTCCGGAATCAGGTCGACAGAAGGTGGACGAAGATACGGGATTTGAAGGTTGGAAGGGTATTAGAACTACGAATGAAAGAAGGAATAGAATTCCATAGGGATGAGGAACGGATTAAGAAAGATCTACCAAAGGCTGCGGTTCGATGGACACTTACATATATGTCTGAAGGCCGTGAGCGGGTATTGCGGGAATGAACTGAAGATTTAAATTGAAAGATATCAGAGATGTACGATGGACAACGGGATTGGATAATTTGGTAGAGAAAGGAAGCATGAAAATATTTACGACGGAAGAAGGGGTAAAGCCACTTCAATTCTTCATAAAATCGGGTGACAGAGGCGTCCCTGGGAACCCCAAAGATGAATCATACAAAGCAATTAATTAACCGTTTTAATTTTGTTACAGAAGATAGTTCTTGTTATTGGACAGTGTTTCTCTAATAAAAGTTATTTAAAGGTACATCTTTACAATCATACATATAGCAATTATTACCATTGATGAATATTAAATTACGCAAAGTAACATGTGAATACACGGCAAGGATGATATCAGAGCTAGCTGGTGGACAAGGTACGGCCGCCCTTGCAGGGTCGATATCACGACGTACTGCCTCCGTCCACGCGAGCGGTAATTAACATCTCCTTAGGAAGCTAATCAAGGGAGCATTGACTATTCATGATTGTTTATGCATTCAGGTATTCTTAAAATTACTGTTTATAGAGCACGGAACCATTTATTTCGAGATGAGTAAACCCCGTGGTGTAACTAATCAGAAGAAACGCTTGTATTAGGCCTATATTATTAGGTATTCTGGGAAATTATTTATTCTTGTTTCTACATCACTTTCACTTTCAAAGGAACCTCTTTGAAAAATAACATGCAATATAAAATCTGAAGTAGCGACCCTACAACGTGAGAACAAAATATTCTTACCTCTATAGAATTTTTTAAAAAATCTAAATTGCCAGAAATTTTTTTTTATTTAATCCATGTGTCCCCAACCCTAGATACGTTAGCCAAAGGTTCGGATTGGTACACGGTCAGGTAGTAAATTTTTAATTTTTTATTCTTAATTTACGGTGGTTCCTTCCCAAGATTTTCTAGTGTATATGAAACATACAACATATTTACTTATTGTATTTATTATTTGTACAGTTGTAAATTACATTAAATAAATAAATTTAAAAAAAAAATGTATTCTTAATTTCGTTATTTTTTATCGAGGATGGCACTCGCGGATCTTTACAAACCCCGTAAATTCCTACATTCTCACTATCCTTTCCTTTCTCATAAATAGATTATTCAAAGTAAACCTCAAGATTTCCTATTCATGTCTCTACTCTCAGTCGGCTGGTGTTAATCAAGGTAGTATCCTCGGTCTTATCCTCTACATTGTTGTCTAAACAGCTTTAGTCCCAACCAATCCTAACATTATTCTCACCACTTATGTCGATGCCAAGTGTGTTGCAGTCAGTAATAAATCTTTAATTGCATCCCAAACTCCCCAATGCCATATCAAAACTCTCGAAGAATGGTGTCGAAATTGGAGGAAAATAAACCCCATCCAAAATAAATCCCATCAAATCAGCTTTACCCTTCGTCGTAAACCTCCCGAATGGTCTACAGTATACTTTAATAATGTTGCCCTTAATCCTGTAGAACAGATCCGCTACCTTGGACTACATCTAGACTAATGCCTAACATGGAATCCTCATACAAGACTGAAAAGAAAGGAAACTGCTCGTCGATTCCCATTATTACTGCACTTACTAGACAAACTGTCTGAACTTTCAACTCATTACAAAAGACTGATCAACATGGCTATAACAAGGCCCATCTGGACATACAGAGTTGAGCTTTGGGGCTCCAATTCCTCTCGTATCCAATCGTTACAATCCAAATTATTTGTAAAATCCTCAATGCTCAAGTTGAAGTATTCCCTATTGAATATTCATATATGAAAGATTCGTGTAAGAAGCTCATCGTGGGGAAGTTGTAAGTGATGGATCTGATTTCGGATATGTTCTGTATTCGAATAAGATTGTGATGTATTACTGATCTTCGGCAAAACTGATACACAAGTTAAAAGTGATAGGAGGAATGTTGAAGGATGTAGCCCAAGAAAGTATAACAATATATATATATATAATAATAATAATATTGTCATACCGAAACAGACGATTCAACAATAAAGTAAAATTCAAATTTTTCTTTTATTTTTTTTTATAAATTATTTATTGTAGTTTTACTATCACTTTTAAATATATATATTGCTTTATTCCTTTAACATCATTATTAAAAATTGTATATCTACTATTGTAGTTTATGATGGAAGTAAGTAAGTCCTTAACAATAATTAGTATTTCATGAAATACAATGCCCATATCGAAACAATTTACTGAAACGTAATTTGTTTTCTCTAAAAAATTTAAGGTTTCACAGTTAATTATATATACATAAAAAGCTAATTTATTACACATAGATAAAACAAGATCTGTAATGCGTTAGACACAAATGGATGCATTTAATCTAATTACATAATCCATGGCTAAACATATAGTAATTGTTAATTAATATAGTCAAATATACTAAGGTGCTAACAGAACATCAATTTACAGATTAGTCATTGTGCTAATTAAATTTTCCATTTTTTATTAAATAATATTAATTATAATTTTTATAAATAAATTAAATATAATTAATTAAAATAATAAGCTATCATTAATACATGCTTTCCTGCATTCATGAAAAGGTAGGGATTTGAAGTTTATTAGATATAGCATACTGCAAAGAAGTGCATCAAATGTATGTTGCTTTATGTTGCTTATAAAAACATTTGTTCTTTTTTTCTATATATAAGATAAAAATCATGAAAGTACTATTTAATTTTGGAATCCTTGCGTATTATTTATCATCGTGGGAATTAGCTTTTAGATATTTATTTATCAATTCATTCATATTATTTCATATTTAAATTTTTGTTTAGCTGTTTAACTTTTGTTTGTTTTTTAACTTATTTATTCATTTAATTATTGCTTTTAACTAACATCTTGTTTTTTTAAATCTCTCTCTCTCTCTCTCTCTCTCTCTCTCTCTCTCTCTCACGAATTGTTTTTATATTGCTATCTAATGATAAATTCTCATTTATCGAATCAAACGTAGGTTGCAGATTACTGAATAGGGGAAGGATGAAAGAGTGAAGTAGGGAGAGTAAAATTCCCTAATAAATGGAATAGGAGCGTCAAATGAGATAAAATTGTTAAAAAGGGAAAGAGGGGGAAAAATAGTTATGATTTATTGTATTTAGTGTACAGAAGATTATTGATTGGAAAAGACGGTAGAAAATAATTTTTGTTTTTGTTATATGAAGAAATATTTGTAGCATATATGTCCGATCACTGATTGATTAGTTTGCTAGAAGTAGACAAGGAGATAAAAGACAAAAGAAGATAAAAAATCAGTATGATAATAAGTAATATTAAAATAAGTAAAAATCCGAAAAACCTGTAAGTAAATATATGTAAAAAATTAAAATTAAAGTTTTGAAAATAGGAAAGATAAAATGTACATATAATTACTTCTTTACTTTAATTTAATTCTTTTTTTTCTTAAATATTTAATTAATTACATACACGTTTCCTCCTTTTTTTTCATAACTTCAATTTTAAATACTTTTCAATTTGTACATATATTTACTTACTAGAATTTTAAATGTACATTATTTTCTTTTTCTTCCCTCTTTCATGATTTGAATATTACTTATCCTTATATGTTACTGCTTTTATCTTTCCATAATACTTAGACTTAACATTTTTTTTTCAATATTACTTACATATTTATATTATCTGTTATTTTCTCATTTTAAAATTCTGATCGAAACGTTGGTACTAATTAAATAACCATCCATTCATTTTCTCCTCGTACTTAATTTTTTTTTTATTATATTGGATTGAAATTCTTATTAAAAGAAAGAAGGGGGAAAAATGTTTTCATATATTTCTCCTTTGGCCCTGATTAGGTTTAATACTTTAAATATTGGATAGAACAGGAGCACTTTGCAATTTGAAATTTTTCACAACACGAAAGTTGTTAAATTAAAAACTAGAAGGGGAAAGAAGAGTTGAGCCATCAGGTGCTCAGTAAATTTTTATTACAGAGGAGGAGTCCATTTAAAGGGAGAAGATCCAGACGAGATATATACTATTTATGAGAGTGGCACAATGGCAAGCGTTCATCTGCCTCACCTTCATGCTCTGATTAAAATTCTGGTTAGCCGTCGTGGGGGAAGGAAGGGGGTGGAGAGAACAAGAGATCCCAAGGGTATAATAATACCTCGCCGCGATATTAACAATTCATCCTTAATGAATTTTAAACTAATGGCCTTCCTCGGGGTACCAGATTAGTCCAACATTTTCCAATATAAACAAACTCTGATTTTTGACTCTGAAAATATTACTAATATCAGCCCGAGTTAATTGAATTACTTTCAATTTTATTTTCAAATGTCATGATCCAAGAAGATGGAAAATGTCCCTACTTTGTATTCCATTGCCGTCAAAGTGAGTTACTTTGCTTCAATTTTAAAACTAGACTAACATTGGCCCAATGATGTACTAAGACCAAGTGTGTGGTCCACCAGAGATAGTAAAAGGTGGAAAAAGATTGAGATGAAAAGTGCAGAAGTACCTCATCTTCCCAAAGTATAAATATCTCTGTCCACTCTTCCCTTACTACTTTAGCATCTAAGACCAATTCAATCCTTGATATTATTATATAGCATTACTAATGTTGGTCCGATAGAAATTTGATAATCTTGTTTCATAATTCATTTATCCTTACATTGTGCACCCGGAATGTTCTAGGATATTTATAGATTTCGAATTCTTTACCGCACTTACTCAGCCTCCACTGGCTTATTGCCAGTGACGCGGTGAGAGGGCTGCACTGGAATCTCGAAAAGCCCTGCTCTACCCCTCATACGTTGGGGGTAAATGAGGTCGGGGATCTTCAGATCGGGAGTGAAAACATTTTACAAAATAGTGTATATGTGAAAAGGTCTTGAAGACCACACGCATATCATAACTCTAATGCTTCTCCAGAGCTTCTTTCCCACAAGAACCTTCACTCCCTTGAGCGTCCTTCTGTACTAATCTCTGTCTAAACAATCCCGGTCCGTCAGCCCTAATGTTCCATATCATCCCTTACTTGCATGAAATATCACAGTGACAGTGGATTCGCTGAAAAATTCTATGGTTTAGTCTTTCAGGTTTCACCCTCATCGTGTGTCAATAGAATCTCAGCCTTCCCACCATAGGTGAGTTTCTAGGTTTGTTGTTTCCATATAGATTTGCTGTATCTGTATCCAAGCTGTATCCTTCAGGTTTTCTCTTAGGTCCTTAGATCCTTCTGAGAATTCTTCTTTCTATTTCCAGAAGCCCCTCTAGGCTGAGAAGACACGAAGTTTCCGTTCCATAGAGTGTCACTGGCTTGATGACCGTGTTATAATGTCGTAACTTAGCTTTAATAGATAAATTCTTCTTGTTATAAAAATTACTGGTGGCAAGTTTAATTTTTCTATTTTTGCGTCCCTTTCCTTAAACCCTTCTCTCTTCGATCCATTTCGGCATATGATTTCTCCAAGGTACTTAAATCTCTGAGTCACTTTAATTGTTCCATGTTTGGTTTCTATCGTTTTCTTCTTAAAACCTGTTTAGTGTTTTCATATTATGTATTTCATATTGAAAATTTGATTTCTTCATGTATATAGGTTGATTGTGTTAATTGTAATCATATTTCTGTTTATATGCTTAAATAAATTGTAATTGTTTAAAATTTAATTATACATATTTTTTTATTATTTTTATTTTACATCGAAAACATACAATACAACTTTCTACAAGTCGTGTTACCTTTGCCACCGTTGGTCGGATTTGAAAGATTTTTTTTTCTGTTATGAATTCGGTTTTAATCTTTAATTTAACTTCAACCTGTATATTAAAAAATGAATATTTTAATTTTTATGTAAAGAAAATAGAGTTTATTTATTATACTTGTTGAAATTGTAAGTGAGATAGCAAGAATAACCCAACATAGAAGCTGCCAGTCAAGCGAAGACTACATTGGGTCTATGACTGCTCTGATCAATTTGATTGAAGGCTGTCACTGAGCGAAGATCGCATTAGCCTATGCTTGCTTGGGTTCGATACCAGCAGACAGCAATCTAATCAGATATATACAAGTCCAAGCTGCATATCGACAGCCTACTGAGAATAAAATATATATTTTCTTTTTAAAAAAAAAATTTCTGTAATGCAATATTACCTTTGAAACTTTTCAGATATCATTAACTAATCAGGATTATTATTATAAGTTTATGCGAAATAATCAATCATATCTCATTGTAAATAGTAACGAAAAATAAATATAAACAACGAAAGAACTTATAACTCAATGAGAAAAAAGGATAAACAGTTAATCAGGTTAAAAAAAAAATTTCGGAAATAAGATAAGTAATTTAGATGTACAATTTACCGTTAGGAGGACAGAAATTTAAAAAAAATTATTATCTAACATTTAAAAGGGTAATAGAAAAGGGACAGAAAACGCGTTACTGTCATTCTCATCAGACTTCGATAATGAATTTTCCATTTTAAAGCAAGATGATTCTTAAACAAAATAAGAAGTCATGTATCTTTATCAAAATTTGTGTGTTCTCAAACATTTCTGCTGCAAAGATAATTTTTTTTATATTTAACTGTTGATATTTAAAACAAAAAAGAAATTGGAAATTTCGAAAGTACTTGAAAGAAGGAACTGAATTGGGAAAGGCCCACTCCATAAAATATATTTTTCAAAGAAAAAAAATTAACCATAAAATTTAAGTAATTATATATGTAATATAGCATAATAGCGAGGATAACTTTTTTCCCTTTCATTTTATTTTTTTGTTATGCATTACACATTCAGTGTCAATATACTGATTTAATAGCATAAATTAATATTTGAACAAACAGAAGTTTGATACATTTATATTGTTTTACAGTTATTTTTTTTATATTTAATAAAATGGTCCCGATGACGTCATAAATAAAGCATGAAATTATTAACATTTTGTGGGATAGAATTTATTTTGAGCGGAACACGGTCGTATTCCCGGTAATTAAAACTTTATTGTAGCTTCCTTTTGATAAAGTTTTACTGGAAGCGGTTGGATTAATTTATAACCATAAAGGCATGTTATGAAAATGTTATATTGTTTTTTTTTTCTTTTGTCATTGTGTTTCTATTAAAATAAAATACAACAACTGCTTCTGACCAGGAATACTTCCTCGAAAATGTATGATGGAAACAAAGGAAAAAAGCCATGGTAAAGTATTTAAAGATAATAGAGGAAAACTGATCATGGACTATAGTTTGATACTGATAACAATAGTTTATCTTCTTGGATGATTATTGTCTGCTATTATGACTTTGGTCATGAAAAAATAAATAAATTAAAATAAAGCAATGCTAAAGTAAATAACCCTAAATGTTTAATGTCCATAAAACGATTAAATATGGAATAAATTATAAGTATAAATATTCTTTGTGCTTACATTTACTCTTGCCTTACCATTATTGGTTATTATGTATCCTTAATTAATAGATCCGTTTTTAATATATATTATGTTTTATCAGTTCATTACTTATGTTTATGTTATTGAAAAAAAATCGATGATCGTATGAAGTAGATTGAAACGTTATTTGACAATAAATTGTTTTTTATACTATTTTGGTACCTTTATTAACCACCACTAAGGACCATCTTCCTACAATCTATTTTTATGTTAGTTAATTTTTTTTTATTCAACTCTAACTTCCTAAGAATCAAGGAATTTATTATTTTATCCTGAGAGGGTCGAAGTTCAATCAAGTTAAAAAGAAGGCGTTTTTCTTATTTAATCTAGTTCTACAAGACGTCATTAAAAATATCATGCATACTGAAAAGGATTTAACTTTATGTGGTAAAATACTGGTGTTCAGATTATTTAGTATTATTAGGTGAGGACAAGGAAATGATAAGAGTAAATATAACTACGTTGTTAAACTCTAGTCTAGTAAGGAAGTAGGTCTCGAAATAAACACGGATAAAACAAAATATATAATCTTTATATTTACTTGAAAGTGGTCATTATTGTTTAAATAAAATTAATTTTATCCAATTTAAGTCTCAAAACAAATTATATTTCTTTTAAGTCCAACGTTTCATCAAGCCATCCTCAAGGTCGATCTTAAATATAATTTTACATCTAAATACATTTTAAAAAACTTTATGCAGACTATTCTGCCCAGGTCTATAATTCCAGTTCAAAATTACACAATTTTGCCAATTCTTCACTCTAACATTAAAACTTTTTTTAACTAAACACAGTCAATTTATACTGTTATACTTTATCACAACAATATTTGTGATTACTAATAAACTATCGATCTTTAGCAGAATTGAAATTGCATGTAAGATTGTCCTTGAGGATGGCCGAATTGGCCGAAATGTGGGACTTAGAAAGGAATATCGTTTTGAGACTAGGATAAAATTTTTTTTATTTTTATAACAAAAAATATAGTCAGCAGTAGAAGCGGGAGCAATTTCTGTGATATAGATATAAGAGGAAATACATTTCAGCAGGTAGATAGGTTTAAATATTTAACTAATCTGGACTGGAGTTGAGCTTTGGGGCTCCACTAAACCTTCGTATTCCTCTCGTATTCAATCCTTACAATCCGAAATCCTTCGTAAAATCCTCAATGCTCCTTACTTTGTCACAAATAAAATCATACATAAAGACCTTAATGTTCCCTATGCAACCGATCTAGCTTGAACCAGATATCACTCCTTCCATTATAAACTCTCTAACCACTGAAACCCCTTAGTTTCTAATCTTGCATCCTCTTCCATTCCTGACAATCCTCCAAGGCGCCTGAAAAGAAGATGGCCACGAGACCGGCTAATGTAAAATATCATTAGAGTGCTACCAATGGGTAGTTTCTCTACACGCCTGTAACACTCCAATTTAACTTAGATCAGATTTACTAAATGTATTATAATATACAGTTGTAAATAGCGATAAATAAAAATTTAAAAAAAATATATATATTTAACTAAAAAAAACGAAATTGATGAAGAAATAAAGCGAGGTTGTGAAGGCGGTAAATGCATGTTATTTTTCAATTTCAAAATTGCTGATTCCGTGTATTGTGTCCAAAAAGTTAAAAGTTAGAATTTACAAAACTATTATCCTTCCCACTGTTCTCTATGGATGCGAAACGTGGCCTCTTACAGACAGGTAAGAACAGCGCCTTAAGGTTTTTGAAAATAAAGTATTACTTAAAATATTCTGATCGAAAAAGTATGAGTTAATCGAAGAATTTAAAAATCTACACAATACATAATTGAGGGGTACTGAACCAGGTAAATATAATTAAGGTAATAGCGTTACTCGTGAATGGGAGGATTGTGTTAAAACTTCGAGTGGCTTAGCATTTATTATCATTATTATTATTATCATCTCTAACCTTCTTACTGTTTTATTTGGAGTGTTTGTTTATAAAGAAATCTTTTTATACCTCCATCTTCAAATCTTTTTTATTTATTACTCTTTTGCTCTCACATTCGCTTCAACTTCTTCGTATCTTTTTATTTTAGTCCTGATAATGACCTAAATTGTAGATCGAAACGTCGGCGCTCAAGAAATACTTGAAACATATTTTAGTCATTCTTGAGCGGAGCCGAACCTAAACCAGAATTCATTTAATGTTCATTGATAGAATATTCGATCAATCCTGTTCCTAAAACCACTACAAATTCTGAGTAAAATTGCAGGTGCACAAACCTGGAATTATGAGACCCCACTCCCAGAGAAGTTGCACATAGAGAACCGCAGTGTTTGACCACTCCTTTATTACAACGCCACAATGCCTGAGACCACCTTCCGTCCCTTATATACAAGTCTCATTTACTTCCTTATGTACATTCCGAAATGTATTTTATCTAAATTGTATTTATCTTTGAACTCAATACTACAGCTAAGAATAATCTAGTTTTGAAATGATATTTTAAATTATTTCTCGCAGAACAGTTCCAAATAAAAAAAGAGCTTTTTAAAAGACCTAAGCATTGGCATTTTTTTTATATTACGTTCTTGTTCGAAAATAGTGTCCTTAACTCCTTGGGGATCATAAATCACCAGCATGGGAATTATAGGATATTTTTTTTTTTGTATGTGTTTAACTTAATATTTTTTTAAATAAATAAAGTAAATAAATCTATTTATAACTTATTTCTCTATTTTTAAATTCAATTACCTACGTATGAAATATATAATAAGGAAAAGTATTTTCATCGTAAAAATTTCAAATGAAAAATTGAAATTAACCATTTTATGTAAGGTGGTTGCATTGCATGCCTCGGATGTGAAAGCAATTTTATATCGACTCTCGTATGGAATTGATTTCCGGGGCTCCACCAAACCATCAAATTCCTCCCGCATCCAATCCTTACAATCCAAAATCCTTGATGCTCCTTATTAAATTACAAATAAACTCATTCACAAAGACCTTAACATCCCATCCGTTACAGAAATGGCCCAAAACAGAAATGCGTCTTTTTATCCCAAATAAATGTTTTAATATGTATAAATACGACTCTCCGGAAATGCCACTTTATCGATTTTTCATATTTTTTTCGATTTTCTGAAATACAGCCCTAACGATTTTGATTAAATTCAGTATACTAATCAACGATAGAATGTTCTTTAATATCAGTTAGTTCTTATTCTCATTCAAATTGTTTAGAAGACATAAATGAAAAGTGTTTTAAAAATCTTCTTTTAAAGTACTTTTAATATTTTAATTTGATATAAAGAACTAGTTTTCCTTATTGGCAGTGCTAAATAATGTGGAAATGTAAAATATTAAAATTGTTGTTAAATGACTAAAGGAAGAAAAAGGAAAAAGTAGAGACAGACTTTAATCGGAAGAAAATCGAGACTGGCCGATTTCTCCCGATTGCAATTATATGTTTACGACTTCGGTATCTTTTGTTAAACTGTTGTATTCTTGTAAGTAAAAAAGTTAATATTAGTTGTTTCCACCTTAAGAACCCTTTTTATTTTGGTAGTAACAAAAAAATATTTTGTGAAAAAATTTTTTTTTTCGAAGATCATAAAAATCGCGATAAGTGGAACACGAACCCACCAATCTACTCAAAACTTGAAGATGTTAGTGGACTGGTAAGTAAAAATTATGAGATGCATTAACAAGCAAGAAAAAGTTATCAATATAGATATATTTTTTTCGCATAATTTTTAAATAAATATTGAAATATGATCGGTTTCAATAATATTATTATTTAGTTTTTTTACGATCTTCTTCGTAACGTTTAACGAATTGATCCCGTATTAGTTACTATACCCTCAACAGCAATGAAAGGGTCGAGGCAAAGATAAAATAAATTTCTTGAATTCTTGATGCGAATTAAGGATATTTTCCTTGAATAGACTTCCCTTTATATAGTTGCACTTCATGAATGCACCCTTTGGGGCCAATAGCCTGGCCGTTGGGGGCCAGTTGGCAATTCCTACTTCTGAACTCTAATGTTATGGTCAGACTCTAAACAGCAATAACAATAAATCGGTGAAAGCTAAACCTCCTCATTTAGAAGGGTTTAAACTTCCATGGCAGTTTATTGATTAAATATGGATGATATTTTAACTAACCATGGGAGGATACCGTATGGGTGTCACTGATGTAAAACAAGTGTTTTTTGATGATTTTCAATAAAAACTAATGGACACGAATTCCTTAGATCCTGGAGGGTAAATAAAAAATATAACGATATCAAAAGCGATATTTTTTCATAAAATTTTACTCATATTATTCTGTTTATTAATTTATTGACATGTACAACTGTATATAAAATACAACAATCAAATTTGAAATAAGAAAATAATGATATGATACAGCATGTAGAGAAACTAAATAATAGAACTCTAAAATCATTTTACAACATAAAGTCACGAGACCATCTTCTTTTTAGGCGCCTCGGAGGATTGCCAGGAATGGATGAGGAAGCAAGGCTAGAAACTAGTAGGTTTGGGTGGTTAGAGAGTTTATAATGAAAGGAATGATATCGGGTTCTGGCTAGATCGGTTACATAGGGAACATTTAGGTCTTTATGGGTGGTTTTATTTGTAACAAAGTAAGGAGCATTGAGGATTTTATGAAGGATTTTGGATTTAAGGATAGAATACGAATGGAATTCGAAGGTTTAGTGGATCCCCAAAGCTGAACTCCGTATGTCCAGGTGGGCCTTATTATTGTCATGTAGAAAAGTCTTTTGTAATGTGTTGGAAGTTTAGACCGTTTGTCTAGTAAGCTCTGTAATAGTCGGAATCTACGTGCAGTTTCTGTCTTTTCAGTCTTGTGTGAGGATTCCAGGTTAGTCGTTTATCAAGGTGTGGTCCAAGATAACGAATCTGTTCTACAGGGGTAAGAGTCACATTATTAAATTATACTGTAGAGCAGTCGGCAGGTTTACGACGAAGAGTAAAGGTAATTTGATGGAATTTGTTGAATTTTTTTTTATCCTCCAATTTCGGTACCATTCTTGGTGATGCAATCAAAATGGGACTGAAGAGTTTGGGATGCAATCAAAGGGTTATTACTAACTGTGAGCACACATGTGTCATCAGTATACGTGATAAGGATAGTGCTAGGAGTTGTTGGGATGTCAGCTGTATATACGGGGCAGAGGATGGGACCGAGGATACTACTCTTATTATTCAAAAATTATTTTTGAAAAAGTATAACTACCTTAATGGACAAAGGTTTCAAATACGATTTAAAAGTTTTGGTGAAACTTCAAAACAAAGTTTAAAATTATTAATGATGTTATCGTATCAGTTAAGTGTAATTGTTAAGGATTTAGGTATCTTTCATGAATGTATAAGTAGACTTTAAACATTGTGCATTGGATGCAGCAATTCATAAGGATTAAAATTATATCAAAAGTTACTTTACATATATATGCTAGGGATCAAATTTCATAAACGTTGAATTAAATTATCTAATCAACAAACAAAATGGATCATCCTGCTATGAGCTGCTTTTTAAAATCCGTAACGTAATCAAATGGCATCCAACGATGGTCTTCGGAAGTTACCATTTGCCAATTTTTTTAATTTTTTCCTTTCCTATCACCCATGTTGGGAAATTTTGGTATTCATGAAATGAAAGTGATTACGTTTGATTTTGACTTAAAAACCTCGGAGTATATTGTGAGATGGTGGACCGAAAAAATAGTTTAGACCCACAGAAGGCTCTTCTATAAAACCATCTCAATTCATGAACAATTGGGAACAGGAGAGTGCTGTTCAGGTACATGAAATCCCCATAAAAAAAACATTAAATCGTGAAAAAAAATTTGGTTATGACTAAACTTTTACTGAAATTCATCTCTAATTTTATTTTCATCCAATCGTTACAATCCAAAATCCTACGTAAAATCCTTGATGCTCCTTATAACGTCACAAATAAACTCATTCACAAAGACCTTAACATCCCATTCGTTGCAGATTTG
>NW_027106999.1:666498-670470 GCF_000696795.3 Halyomorpha halys
ACATCTCCGAAACCTCGCACCGAAAGCCGTTTTCTAACACTTATGAAACGTATATAAACTCCATTCTCACCCCTTCTAATGAACTTTGATAGAGAACGAAAATATATTATTCTAAGGGGGAAGAAATAAAATAGTTATTTCTGTAATACCCTGTACAGTATTTATGTGAGTATTTAACATGTGATGTCTTTATAATCACGATTCTTACAATTATGAAATCTTTACAACTGAAATTACGCGCACCGATGGAAGCTATTGTGCTAAAATATACTAACCAGTGTCTTTAATGTTTCTTCTGAACTGTTTTATTTCATTTAGACAGCCTTGACAGTCGCAATCTAAAAGACAAGCAGTTTAGAAAGACTGTTAGATAATGAGTTCGTAATTAATTTCCCGTTGATCTTTTTCCGAGACAGTTCCCCGATTAGGCAGTACTGAATGTTGCCTAACTTAACGAACTCTTCCAAACAGGGGATGTTATTAAGAGTTTTCACAAGGGGTGTATCCAGGATCTGATCTGGGGGCTGATGTAAAATAAACTATGAAATTCGTTTCTTTTGTACCCTTATTATTATTCTTTTGAAATCTATAACCAAAATATAAAGCAATTAAGCAATTCATTCTTGTAAAAAGAAAATTATTTATATTTTAATTCCATGAGGTGATTAATAAAATTTGAATATTCCGGTCAACGAATTTGGAGATATAAACATCAAATTTTTATAATATCCACGCAGCTAATAAAAGATACTATATAAAAAAAATAAAATACGTTCACTTTTGTAATAACTAGAAAGATATTTTGGATTTCTAGCGAACTTGGCCGACATTTTACCAATTTTTACTCAAATACTGGAAACAAACAGGATTGCATTTTATCTAATTCGATGATACTTTGAAACCAAAATGAGTTCCGTTCGATCCTTCATTTTTTATTATTGTGTTTTTGTTATTACAAAGACAAAAAATGTCACAATTATCGTTATAAAAAAAAAAAGAAAAAATCAAATGCAATTATACTAAAAATAATAAATGAAAACTTACATTGTCTGCTAATAAACATATTTACAAGTATGAACGGAATTCTGAAACATAAAATACAAAGAATATATAAACCTTATTTGAAACATTCAATTGATATTCTTCCGTAATTGGGACAGAAGGTGGTCGAAGATACATGGTTTGAAAATTGGAAGGGAATTAGAACTACGAATAAAGGAGGGAATAGAATTCCATAGGGAAGAGGAACGGGTAAGGAAAGACCTTCCAATGGCTGCGGTTCGATGGGCAGTTACGCTCAAGTCCAAAGACCGTGAGTGGGTATTGCGGGAATGCACTGAGGATATAAATCGAAGGATATCTGAGATGTACGATGGACGGCGGGATTGGATAACTTGTTTGAGGAAGGAAGCAAGAAAATATCTACGACGGAAGGAGGGATAAAGCCACTTCAACTCTTCATAATAATGATGTCAAAAGAATTTTCTGTAAATTTAATTCGCTTTTATTTTAGCCCATAAAAAAATGTGGATCAATGATTCGCTTAAAAATCGCTGTTGAAGCTACCTCAAATTGACTATGTCTTTTTGTTGGAAAGCTTTAAAAAAAGAACAAAACAACTACCTGGTTCGGACATAAACATTTATTTCGTTAATCTAACCTTTATAAAACTTAAACATAAAATAAACAAAAGATGAATAAAACAATGAATACTAGTAAAAATAAAAATATCTTTTAGATAAAATAAAATAGATAAATTATGAAAACAAAAAGAAAAAAATTACAAAAAAATAAATATATTTAAAAAAATACTGGTCTATGAAAGGTTAATTCACTCCGATAGGTCGGAGGAAGATATTTGGTTGTCGAGGTGTGTAGGTCGCAGCTCTGTACCTAAATGCACCGCTGGAATGGTCCAAGGTTGGTGTAGTGGCTCATCGATAGTCCAAATATCCAAAAGCCAAGATTTCCATACTGGCACTTAAGGGCAGACAGTGTTTTTATGAATTATGCGAGCCGATTAATTTGCAACAATTCATATTGCACTCAGAGGCCAGAAACTCAGAAAAGGTCTGGTTTCGGATTTTAATATTGATTAACACACTCACAATGTCAATAAATAACACCAAATGCACACAGACAGAGCTGGTTACAAACGGTCATGGCCACTAATTAGCCGGAACTCATATTCAAGTCGAAACGCAGAAAGTTCTGCTATCTGATTTTAATATTGAATTAAACACTAAAAATGTTCACAAATAATACATTATAAATGCAGACAGGGGTTCTTACAAACGATCATGGCCACTAATTAGCCGGAACCGATTTAAAAACGAAGATGGCGGTTCATTGCTAGGCGACGTCTTAGCGACGATTATCAATCCTTAGCAACTGTCTCTATTACTTAATTATAACACACAAATATAAATACATATTTTTCTTCTCAAATGGCTAAATCTAACTAAAATAATATAAATAAAAATAAATGTAATTAAATTAAATACTAATCCTAATGAAATACTATTTACAATAAAACACAAATTAATTATAAAATATGGCGTTAATAATCGCGATTGAGCTAAAAAAAAAATTGAAAAATTGATTTTGAGAGGAAAATTTTGCAAAAATAAATTATAATAACAAGGATAAATATAAAAAAGAAAACTGAGTACATTGAACACGAAGAGATGATTGTACTCAAAAATTTTAACTATTAAATTTTTATTTAACTATAAATCAATGTATAAGAAATATATAAATTCTTAATGTGATGTTTATGGTTGACCGTAGATTCAATATGATGAGAAGAAGATTGGAATTTGACTTTTTGCATATCATTACTGACCGCACCCCATCCCATCTTCTCCTTATGTATAAATTATTTTAATTTTGTGTTTATATTTATTATTTTTATTAAAATTTGACAAAAACATAGTTTTTAAATAATTTTCTCTTAAATTACTGTTTTAATTGTTCTGGTCGTCTGCCAGTTTTAAGAGACCTTTTAATTATTTTTTTAATACAATATTTTTTTATTAATTATATAAATACCATTTATTTCTGTTAGTTATATTTTTCTCTCTTTTATTATTGTTTTAATAATTCATCTTTATTATTATTTAATTATAATAGCTCATGTTTATGACATCTATGTTAATTAATTTTAATCTTGCATAGGTCGCGATTTCTGAAGGAATTCCATACCGCGGAGTGCTTGTCGATGACTTCATTTCCCTCATTAAGCATAAAATTAAACTGAAATGGGATCAAATGTGGGCAAATTAGAAGTGATGTTGCCCCTTGGATATCATCTACTAGAAATGTGCGCTGAGAGGTGATATTGACGCGCCTATATCGAATAGGTCATAAGCCCCTGACCCACGGTTACCTTATGGCCTGCGATTGACCACCTGCATGCCACCAGCCTTGCGGAACGCGACTTACCGTAAAACACATCTTAACTGAATGCCAAGTCTAGAACTCCCTTAAATCTTTGTATGAATTACCAGCAGATCTCCATTAAATTTTGCAGGATAACATACTGTAAATAAACTTTTTGAATTTCTAAATCACTCAAAACTTTACCATAAAATTTCGGAAATACAGGAAATAAGGATTAATACAAATCTTGGATATTAAGGAACTAATGTCTAATCAAAATTTTTGGAATTAAGGTAATAATGAACCCGAAGTGGTTGATGCCTTAAAATAACAAAATGTTAACCCTGGGCAGCAATGGTCGTACAGAATTCATTTTTTCATTGCAGCAAATCTGATAGACTTAAAAAAAAAATTAATAAGCCCTACAATTGAGGTCGAAACGTCGGCACAGATAAATTTCTTACTTGAAGAAGTTTGTAGGGGGGTGCGGTCAGCAAAGACAACATAAATAAACAAAACCATATTTATTTATTTTATGCCGACGTTTCGACCTGAGTTTCAGGTCTTCATCAGGGCTATAGAACAAAAGAG
>NW_027106999.1:670762-676955 GCF_000696795.3 Halyomorpha halys
CCAGCCTTGCGGAACGCGACTTACCGTAAAACACATCTTAACTGAATGCCAAGCATACGACTCCTTTAAATCTTTGTATGAATTACCAGCAGATCTCCATTAAATTTTGCAGGTATAAATAATAAGCCCTACAATTCAGGTCGAAACGTCGCCACAGATAAATTTGTTAATTTGTGTATTTTTCTGAGCGCACCCTCGCCAATCTTCTTTTCATAGTAACCTACGGTAAACTATTTACACCTTATTGTACAATTTTTAATATATCAATATTTTATTTTTCCTAACATAAGATTCATAGTGGAAAATAGTAATTATCTTGGTGAACATCACCTAAATCAATTTCCTGTTATGTTAATGATAACGTATGTTGACAACATTGTGATAGTTGATTAAGACTTGAATGTGGCAACCTGAAACGAATATTCTTCATTACCATTTCTCACTTGGCTCCAATTATATGCAGAATGGTACCTGATCCTTCAGTCGGAGTTAACCGTTAAAACTGGAGCATAATCGATACGGCAACTGGAAGAGAGTTGTTCTTACGTCCTCATTCAATTAAAACTTTATGAAACTCGGAGTTACTTTTTTTTTTTTCAACTTCAAATGAAACAGTTTTCGGCATTATCCTCCGAGTGACAATTAAAGAACTTTTAATTTCGGCGGAGTGACTACTTAAAAAACATCTCTAAATTGCTGGTGATGTCAAGCGGTAATTTAATTATGCATGTATTTTACAAAACCTGGGAACAAAAAAAAGGTATTATAGTAAAATATTCAGCAAATTATACGATTTGCTACTCACTGTACATATATAACTGTTTAAACAATTTACTTAAAGTTTTACAACTTCATCGTTTTTCTCAGCACAGCTAAAATTTCCCGACTTGAGGTACGAACTGTTTTCATTGTTTGTAGAAAGTAAAAGTAGGAGTAACTGAGAAAAAGTATGTGTTAAACTATTAGGATCTAGATAAAAAACTAATTTTGAAAAATAATTTTCTAATTTTAACCTCATCCATTTATTTATCCCTACAATATTCCAATATAATCGCGATGGAGTCAGTGAAAGATTACATTAAAAAAAAAAAATCACAAAGTTCAACTCTCAGTTTCCGACAGGTTAAGTAGCATTGACCTACAACTTGGGAAACCCGACCTTAACCCGAAGACTGAAGCCCAGGCTGTTGCAGGAAATTCTGTTATCAATTCTATTATTTTCTTAATTTTCTCTTCGTCCTTTTTTCATATTAACTTGTGTTTTCCCCCATTAGATGGCACTTTGTTGTTCCGTTAAGTCTGTGAATGTTGTAATTTTGGGTATGACTTTGCTTTTCTCTCTTATTAAGAATTATTATTTTTATCTATTTATTTTATCATAATTTTTTTTAAAAATTATAATGTTGTATTCAGTTGGGGGTGTCTTTTGTATGAGACTACACTCCCTCTCTCCATAGTCGACTGTTGAAAAAAAATTTAATTGTTATATTAACCATTTAATGCTCACCAGGCCGATTAAATAAATCTGGTATTAAAAAAAAATAAAAAAAGAATATAATCGTGATATTTTTAAAAGCTATACCAGCAACACACATAAAGCAAGTTTTTACTGTAGGAAAAATTTAATAAGTTTTCCAATTAATTACTAGAGGTTTATTAGAATAATTTAAAAGTTTTAATTAATTAATTAGTTCAGCTATGAAATTTATTACTATGAAAATAAAAGTAAAAAACTCAAAGAGGTAATCTACTTGAACTTAACATTTCAAAATTTCAAATATATTAATTTATATTATGAAGTAGAGAAAAAAATGAGGTCTTTTTAAATTTTTTTCCGTTAAAAGACCTAAAAGAGAAAGCCCGTTTTTTAAAAACTTCGAAATTAATAAAATTATTTTATTTAGAGAGTATTCAAAGTTTTTGATTTGTAATAATTTGCAACATAATTGTATAACAAAAAAAAATCCGCTTTATAATGAAAATAGAGTAATTCGAAAGTAATAGCCGAAAAAATTCAAAAGAACCGACACAAGTATTAATCATGGATATGAACGCTTGTTGCTTCCTTTGTTAACCAAGATTAACTATTTTTTGGTAACCTACGTTTCGTCTCACTTTTCATGGCTTCATCAGATATAAGAAGTTCTTTTTTCATTCTTCACTTTAATATCACTATTTCTCCGCTTATTATTATAATATATTCGTATAATATTACACTATGCATTATCTTCAATACAACTTATGTACGTATATTATCAGTTTTTCAGTAATTGTATTTAATAATGTAATAATTATGGTTGTTACCGTGTTTTTGTTCTTAGCCCTCATGAAGGCCTGACATTCTGGCCGAAACGTTAGCGCTAATAAATAAGTTTTTGCTTATTTCCATTCTTCGCTGACCGCATCCAAATCATCTTCTCCTCACATTTATAATCCACGGCAATCCATCATCATCACTAAATTATATAATGGATGAAAATATTAATCAACTGAACTACACAGTTGATAATGTTATCATATATTTAGAATTAAGTTTTATTAACATATGTCATGTTTCCTGTTCTCCAGTTGTGTTAGTTATAACAGAACCGTAATTGAACGCATGTCGGACCATGAGCACATCAGGTTGCAATCGAGGTCTTGATTAGCACAAGATCTATCTCAAATTCAATTGTTTAATTAATTAGTGTGACACGGGCTATATATTTGCTACAAATAATAAAAGCAATTATTTGAACAAAGCTACCAATTATGATAATTGACGTGTGATTAGAACTGGATCTAACATATCTAGTGAATGTTAATCACAACAAATGTATTGATTATGTCAACAATTAATTGTATGTATATAAATTGCATTCGGAGAAAGAAAATATAAAAAAAAATGTAATAATATAGTTTAAATTCTATATATTTTTTTAAGAATACAAATTTAGTTTAAGAAATGTTTACAAATCTTTTAAGATTATTAATCCCCGGTTAGTTTCGGAATAATCGAAAACAGTGGGTATTTTCCAGATTGAAATTTTCAAGGTTAAGTTACATCAAATATATTACTTTTTTCGGTCTCTTTAGTCCGTTAGTTAGTTTCCATTTATGCATTTTATCGTAGCTTTTACGCTGCAGAATCTTCTTAATTTTAATCTATTTTTATTTTTATTATTATTTATTCAAACTTTTGCTCAACAATTTTATTATTTTATTTTCTGTTACCCATTAATTATAAGATGCAGTAATTTTTCACATTTTTCTCTTAATCTTATTGCAATAAATATATTTAATGCATATAACTCATTTTGCCAGCAGATTAAATTATTGGTTGAAGTATCTATGCTTAAAATATCAACTGTCTAAAGTTATGGTAGTTTTCTGTGCTGTGGAACTGTCACGAAAGTGAGACAGTAGACCAGTGTGGCAGATCCACCCGGTGACACTAATCTAAATCTATTAACAATTCGGGAGGGGGGAGGGGATAGTATTACTCTACTCTCCTTCAAAGCAAAAGTAAAACCAAAAAGGCCGCGCCCACGAAAGGAAGGTTTTCGTTAAGGTTAATAGGAATGTCCGCCATGATGATCTAAAATGAAACAATAGTCAGCCAGTGATTAGCTCATACTCTTCCCCTACTCATTTACCACGCCCCTGGAAGGCACATAAGGCCTGCCTTTTTGGTTTCACTTTTTCTATCAGCTTATCCTCTCCATTATACTCCTTCCTCCAAGTTTACAATGAGTTGGAAAAATAACTAATACAGTAATCAATTATCATTCGTGTTCATAAGTTTAAAAACATTGAATCGATATCAAGTTTAGAAATGATCAAAACACAATATATGAGAACAATATTTCCTGCTTAATCGTCAATAGGGATGTTAATGTGGATAGTCCACTGTCAACAGGTTTACATGAGGTAGTTAAGGTAACAATAGTATCCTTCCCGCTACAAGTACTGTCAACTATCAGTCCATAATTCAACCTAGAACGATATTAAATGCTATGAGGATGGCAACTGTCACAAGGTTTATACCATGAGAGTAATCAGTCATCGTGTAAACAGACCTTTATGCAATTTTTGCATCTTCAATTATAACAAACACTATTCTTCACTATATAAAACTAAGATAGTCAGGGTGCGGTCATAAAAACTTAAATATTAATAAAACTATTTATTGTGAGCCAATGTTTCGCCGCAAATAGCAGGGCTTCCTCAGGGCTAAAAAAAATACAAACAACTAAAACAAAGTTACAAAGTAAGCGAATAAATAACAAAAATAAAAGTTATGGCTAAAAATTATATAAATGATCCATATAAATTAATCTATTATTAAATGTTGGTTACTGATAAAAATGTTTTTTGTTGTGTACTTTTATTTTACCACTACCTTCTTCGTCATCTTCCTACAATAAGTTGAGGATGCAAGTAATCAACCCAAAAACTTATTTTTTCAAGTTATGTATACAAATAATTGACCTTATAATTTCAAATTACAATTATATTATTAATGGTCCTGATTAGTTCTTTACTCATTATTATCATTATTAATTTCATTTTTATTTATCCAATCCCGACCTTTATTTAATCTCAACTTGCTTCTTTATTTTTCGACTTTTAGTGTGTTGAATTTTGTTTTTTCAAATCTACTTTTCTATATTTACGGGTTATTACGCCTCCAGTTCATTTTTAACCTTACAGTTTGGGCAATTTTTTATATTCTTATCTTTGTTCATTTTACATTAATACTATTTTAGTTCTTCTTTTCTTTCATTTGTATATAATTTTCTTTTCACTTATTTTTACATAATTTTAACCCTACTTTTTTGTATCTTATTGTGTCAAAATATTTTTAGTTTCTCTTGTATCTTTTTGGCCCCGATGAAGCTCTGCAAAGTAGGGCGAAACGTCGAAATGTAAATAGATATAAACTATTTTTGTTCTCTCTTGACACAACCCCTGACCATCTACTTCATAATTATTTTTTCAAGATATGGCTTGATTTATAAGTTCAAGTATACCCAAGGTCCTAATAGTTATTAAGACATTTAAAAAAATTACCAAGTTCTTAACTATATTACATTTTTATTCTGTAGTATATCGTAGAGCTAGAAGTAGCGACAAGATCTCTCTATAGAAGACAAGAGAGAGAGAGAGGTAACAAGAGATAGCTGGAGTACAATGGCGCCCGGCCCGCGCCTTCTTCGTGAAGGCATCTTATCCTTTGATCCACTAAATCGGGGCTCGTGCAGACTCGCACATTTGACACTCGCTGTCTATCGGGTCTTCTAATTAACAATTTTTATAGGGCTCTAGAGTAGGAATACATTTTTTCAGAATGCTCTTTTAGAGTAATAAGAAGTTTCCATAATGTCTAGTTGCTATGGAATCTCTCATTTACAGTTTTCTATCCAATACTACAGACAAGTGTCGCTGTGAAAAGTACAAGAAATTAGTTCGCTAGAATCATCTGAAATCTGCATATCATTAATTCGAACTGTTTCACTATTAGATCAGAATACGGATTTGAAGGTGCCTCTACACGTTTGTCAAACTATGGCAAATTTGCCCATGCGCAAGCGTGTGAAAGAATTGATTGGCTGGGAAAAGTTTGCCTGAATTTCAGGCTGACCCTTTGAGTGTCGCTTATGCTCAGTGCTTCCCAAACGTTTTTATCCTGCAGTCTCCTTTTCAGGAAAAACATAACTTAGTACCCGCTCGAGATTAATTGTTTTTAAATTGTAAAAGCAATTAATATGAAATATATATGGATTAATATTTATACCTTTTTCGTAAAATATACCAAAGAAAGGTGTAAATTAGAAACATTGAGCTTGGAAATTTTGAAACTATTTATTGAACTCAGAATAGAATGTAATACAAAAAAACTTAAAACATTCGAAATCATCTTAATAAGATGGCTGAACCTGTTTTTCTGCTACCAATTTAGTAATTCTCGGCTCTATTTTCATTGTACAACTAGTAGTTATTCATCGCCCCCAAATGCACCTGTGGCCATTACCGCCCCTGAATCCCTGCAGCGCCCACTTTAGGATTCAGTGCTTATGCTGTATCCACACGTCTATGTTCAGTAAGCATTGTTTCAAAAATGCTAACAGAAAATTTTTTATGATCTTCCAGTCTTAATGAATTAATTGAAGAATGTCCTAAACCTATAGATTTAATAATTAATTATCTTAAA
>NW_027106999.1:677061-679580 GCF_000696795.3 Halyomorpha halys
TAACTTTGTATATTTTAAAATTCTATCGATTTAATGTAAACACATAGTTTCAAATCTTGTTAATTAATTTTAGTGGTTTATTTTTGATTTTAGATAGAACTAATATATATTTACTAAGACATTATGTGTCTAGATAATTAAATTAACAAGTTTCTGATAAAACTCACGAACTAATGTGGTGTTAATAGGTAAGTACCATTTATTTGTATTTTCATGACCTGCCACTTACTAATATTTACTTTACTAAATAAGAGAGTTTTATATGTAAAAATCTAAAATGGTCTAGATTTTACTTTTGAAAAATGGTAAAAAATTCCTCAGTTATTGAATTTGAGTCTGATAGTGAATTCCTGTAGATGAATGTATTCCCATAAACCGAATAATTTGGTGCCAGAAAATTCAGTTCTGTTATTTGGCAGACTCAGAGTCTACGCGATTTCTTCCCTATATAACATACATTTATTTTTTGTGTTTAATATTCGAATGTTGTTAAAATAGGTGAATTTGTTATGTCTACTGTCTGAAATTAGGGAAATCGAGTATGCCACATGATAGTAGCAGATAGTTCAATATTGAGATATTTTATTTGAAAGACACATTTTATTAAAGACACACCTACAAAAGTTTCATACGCCCTGGAATCATGGTTACATTGGAGATATTTAGCTGGGCGGCATTTTTTGGAGAGGTCAGACAGGGCGGAGTGGAATACACTTTCGTGATTGAGGTTCAAACTTCCTATTTAAAATATCATGAAATAATTGAAAACAAAAAATTAAATCGATTTATTTAAGTAACAGGTTTATTGATTGAATAATAGAATAAATAACTATGGTCGGCTGGCGGTAAGACATGGTGAGGCATAACGGACCTGAGGTGTCGCTGCCCAGTGGCCACTCCAGACCGCAGACAGTTAGTCCAGCAGTCGTGCACTCCAGAACTAAAGGAACATACGTGATCCAGCTCCGTGTTGTAGCACCTGCCTTATCTAGCAGCTCCCCCAGCTTAGCATTTAATTTATTGCAGGCCAACCTCTACGGGAGAGGAAATCCCATTCTGAGCCCTCCTTTGTTCAGGG
Organism: Halyomorpha halys; assembly: GCF_000696795.3. Taxonomy (NCBI): domain Eukaryota; kingdom Metazoa; phylum Arthropoda; class Insecta; order Hemiptera; family Pentatomidae; genus Halyomorpha; species Halyomorpha halys. The sequence continues at coordinate 678,140 of NW_027106999.1, forward strand.
CCGGATCAGGAATCGAATTTTATCGCAGGAGGAAATGCCAATAACCACTCCATACACTCCAGAGGAACGATTCTCATCGCTTAGTTGATATAAAAATGTTTCAGTTGGAAATAAAATTTTTAAAAAAATATTTTATTAAATATTAAATAATAAAAACGTTTCCAGTTTAATTGTTTTGATGTGGTAAGAGACCTGAGTTTAGCAGGGAACACCTCAATACTTCGCTCACAAACTATTCGCAATCCAACTAATTGTTTTACATAATTGTAGCAGGTGAATGTAGACAACAAAAATTTGGAAGTCAAGACACTTTCGAAATTGATTTCCAGTGTTTTAAACATTTTTGTTAAACACTAAGTTCTATTATTTACTATAAATGGGTTAGAGTATGCGCAGCTATGTTATTGTATTGGAAGATTGTTAGTTGATAGTATGTAACTATTTAGTTAGTTAAAGAAGTACTTAATAGTAATCGAAGCCAACCTTTTCAGGACCTCGGCTGGGCTACTTGTAGAAATTATTACAAAATACCAACAAGTTTAAACCGAAACAAAATTGAGTCCCATATCACAACCACCTTCTCATTCATTAATATTTATATAAATACCATGTTAAGGTTTGTGAATAAATTTTTAATTTATACAATTTCCAAATGTTGTGTTTTAAAGTGGAATAGAATTAATTAAGTTGACTGTTCTTGGGTTTGTTAATTAGGCAGCTTGAAATGACATTTGTTTTGTTGGACATGTCTCCCAGTTCCTCGTTGTTATTTTTACAACTTTAAAGAGGTAATAAAGGCTTATGACATTACATTGCTATATTTATTTCAAAATTAACATAGTATTGAATTTAACAAATATTGTTCAATATATTTTTAAACATTTGTAATTTATGCTAACTCAAATATTAGAACGCTTATAAATAGTAAAACTTATTTCTTTGTTGCATGATATCAGGTCCACTAGTAACTTTTCTATTGCAAATGCATAGCTACTTCATATTATCTTCATATTGAAATCAATTTAAAAAATGAAATAAACCAGGAGGTTATCACACTCTCATTTTTCAAATCATACAACCGTTCATTTAATTCTACTACTAGTTACACAAATTGTATAACTGTATATTTACAGGTATTCTATAATTCAAATTCTATTATTTTTTCAATATAGTGTAAGCAAGAAAAAATATAAATTTCAAGTATTTTAATTCGCATTCCTACATTTTTATTATTTCACCATATATGTAAAATACAATTTAAAAAAAGAATAAATAAAAAAATATTTTACCAGCAGAACGGTATCATCAGGTTTCATTAATTGTAATTGTAATGGTGTAGGCTATAGCTAGACTATACCACCTTATCTGGACACATATCAACACCCAATCAAAGGGAGAAAACCAAGTAGAGTGTACATAATACATTTCATATATTATATAT
>NW_027106999.1:680586-682962 GCF_000696795.3 Halyomorpha halys
CTATGTTATAAATTGTAAATTATATTTATATATTACAATTCATACATATATTACTTGGTTTTTTAAATATTTACTTAAATTTTATATTTATTATCTGTATTTGAATGTATGCATATTGTCATATCCTTGTATATAATTAGTGTATTTTGGTTTAAATTTTATATTTGATTAATACATGACATGAATACATATTACATGATATATCAATGAATTCAAATAAACAAGCCTTTGATTGCCTTGTGGCATTAAAATTTGTTTTAGATCTTTTTTGTACCACCCTTTATTTAAAACTAGCACGATCCAGATATCAATCCTTCCATTATCACCACCCAAAACTACTAGTTTCTAACCTTCCTCTTCCATGACGCCTGAAAAGGAGATGGCCTCAGGACCTTCCAATGCTACCAATAAGTAGTTTCTCATACATCAATAATTCATAAGGATCCGAAAACGTGGGTAGTGTAATGCCGCTGAACCCGGTATATTACTGAGTAATGTAATACAAAATTTATGTTTTGTTAAGTACTACTGATACTGTATAGTCCCTTCCTCATTTCAACAAGGATTTATGATTAAAACTTTCTGACGATGACTTAAAAGATCAAATACCCATAAATAAGTAATAAACTAAGCATTAAATAAATAAATACGAGTATAATGTTAAAGAAAGGGTGAATAGAGGAAGAGGGAATGGACGAGAGCAAGAAAATGGGATAGTAAGAGGGGAAAGAGAGAGGGAGAGAAGAAGTTGATTAAAACTATCTTTAGAGTTTTTCTCCAACCTTTCTTAATTTTTTGTTTCAAATGTTTGTAAACAAACAAAAAAATCTGCCATATTTATTTATATCTAACTAGTAGTGATGAACTAATACATTTTTATCGTAACACTAATTTTTTTTCGACATAATCAAACGTAGGGAAGCTTCTTATTCGTGCTCATAATAAAAAATTTTCACTTTCACTTTATGTTGTGGACATCAAGGAACAAATTTAGTTCAGTGGCAATCTGTCGGTCTGTACTCAAATTTTTGTACGGATATAATAGATCAAATTGCTAATCTAATTTGATTTTCGGAGATTATTCGGTTCAGTACCTTGTTTGTTGCGAATCAGTTTTATCATAGTACGTTAATTACTATATTTCGAAAACTGATCTAGCTTTGAAGAAAGTTTCAGATTAATGTAAAATAGGATGTTATTTATTCCGTCAAACTACTTTTGCTTATCTTTTTTTTTTCTTTTTAAAGTTCTCTTCTTGGTAATTTCTGAACCAAGGGCTGGGGGGAGGGTAGAGGGAAGCGTTATCTACAGGGCACAATTCTATTCTTCCAACTGTATATACTGGAGAAATAAAAGTCGACCCCACAGGCCAGATGCGAACCGACGTTGCGGCAGATACTTTTTTTTTTTAATATTTATTTATTGCTATTTGCAACTGTACATTATAATACATTTACTAAATCTGATCTAAGTTAAATTGGAGTGTTACAGGTGTGTAGAGAAACTGCCCATTGGTAGCACTCCAATGACATTTTAAATTAGCTGGTCTCGTGGCCATCTTCTTTTCAGGCGCCTCGGAGGATTGTCCGGAATGGAAGAGAGAGGATGCAAGATTAGAAACTAGGGGGTTTAAGTGGTTGGAGAGTACGGCAGATACTAGGGTGCAAAGATCTACGCCTCAACTCCCTCAGCTATAGACCTATTTTTGCCTATCCATGCCGAAAACTCCTTTTTTCATACATTTATAATTTCACAACGGCTTGTCTCGTACGTTTCTCAGATGAAAAATCATTGACTATGAAATATAAGCACTAACCTGCCTAATTGTAATGTCTAGAAAATTGAACTATCACAGAAGAAATATATAAATTAAAAAAAAAAAAAGATAGAATAAAAATGAGAAAAGCAGTGAGGAAGCTACAACGACATTGTGTTTTAGACTTTGAAACAATGCAATTACTAACATATCAATCAACATCAATAAAATATTCAATGCTTTGTTCATTCATAATTAAATGAAATATATATCGAAAATTGTGATGGCTAATGAACCGAACTTACGTCCCAATCGAAAGCCATAGATATCTCTATAGTTTCTATATCATAAATTTATGGTCAATAGTTTTGAATATACTTCCGCCTCTGATTATCAATAGTGATAGTCGAGTAGAAGGAAACCGCTTATCGTGTTCTCTATCACCCATCTGTGTGTACGTTCACTATTCAGAGTTACCATTGGTACATCTTCTTAAACAGATGCGGAAAACTAAACATCATGAATGCTTCAAATGATAAAAAAAAGAACTTTTTGCAATTTAAAATTAAGGTTAAAAAAAAAGTACACATTAATAAGGTATGAATAAAATAAAAAAAGAT
>NW_027106999.1:683012-685095 GCF_000696795.3 Halyomorpha halys
CACAACTTTTACTTACTACATGGAGATGAAACCTGACAGTTGTAAGAACCATGGAAAACTATGATTACCAAGTTCTCTCATATTTTATATTCATTTATAATTTATCACTATTAACAAGGACATATTTAATTTTTTTTTAAATAAAACAAAAATTAAGAATTATATATGTAGATAATTGATCGTGTAATTTCAAATATGAAGAATATGGTCAGGGTCAAAAAGAACAAAAATAGTTTTACAAATATTTATTATCACTCAAGACCTATTCAAGATGATAGCCTGTAAAGGTATCTTCTTGCCCTACCAAAGATAGCTAACAGCCCTGATGAAAACCTACAAAGTGTGGCGAAACGTCGGATAATATATAGTTGTAAACTATTATTTTTCTTTTTAACCGCAATCCTGACCATCTCCATATTTAAAAATTATGAATTTTAATAGACACGTTATTATTTTTCGGTTGCTATGCCAGGGTTTCTGGAAGCGTAAAAAAACATTATCAACTTTTCTACTGTCCAGAATACAACACTTTAACAATAATATAATGCCGTATATTGTGGAATGAAATCGGCATTAGCAGGTGCTTTTAGTATTTTTCCGATGTCTGTTTTATCCGCTTTTTTGAAAGTCGTTTTCTCTTTTAGTTAACAATACAATTCTTTCATAGTTCATATTTATACATTTCATATTATTAATATGTATTCCAAATATAGATAAGTTAAAGTGAAAATTACTTGCTCAATTTGGAGTATGAATGTTAAATTGCTACCTAACAAAATTATTTAATTCTACTATGCTATCAAGCACATATAGATTACTGAATAGACCAATGCAAAGATCCATACATTTATTGTACTTTAATTTTGGATTATTAAGGGATTTTTATACATAATTAGCAGCAGATATTTTTTTATGAGATTAAGATTGATTTGAATTTCTTCTTGAACTGCTGTATTGAACAGGAAGAGACCTATATCCGGCCAAATCAGTTCCAACTCGGAAAACGTCAGTCCATCCAATTTTATCAGAATCTTTTAGCCAAGATCCAATTTATGAGTAAAAAGCGGTTTCGTGTTTCCATCGTTATAAATTAAAACGCGGTTATTAAAAACATGAAACAAACCTTTATATGCGTGGTTTATTTATATCCTACCTATTACACAGAATACAAATAACGGATTCTAATTAACTATGGTTGTAATTGTTTTTCCATAAATTCTATTTTCTTTTCAAACAATTGAAAACTGTCCTGAGAACATAGGAAACAATTTTCGGATGTATAATCAGATATCATAAAATTCTATGTGAGAACTAAATTGAGCTAGTAATTGTTAAAACTAGATACCTTGTACAGACTGATACTCTATTGTATCAGATATTTTCGTAGCTGATACGGAGTCGACCAATCTGTTTCGTACTTAGGCCACTATTATAACCAAGCAACCTTTTTCTGATTCCTCAGTACTCTATATGGATGGAAAATATCTTTGAAAATCCAAGAATGCTGCAACACCTCTTCCAGATGACTATAGATCCCAGGAAATTGAGAGAACCAGCGATAACTTTCCTTACCCCGAACATCCACTCATTACAAGAATTCAATCTTTTCTTATAAAATTATCACAAGGTAAATCCATTATTTTCATATGGGCTCCAAGCCACATTGGCATTGTAGGTAACGAGCTCGCAGACAAAGCTGCCAGAGAGGTACACTCACGCTCCCTGGCCGCGGCACCGCCGTTTTTACCCCGAACTTTCAGAACTCAGTACACCCCTTAAATTACAAATATTAGAAAAATGGCAGGACAAGTGGGATGTAAGCTCTCCGAATAAATTAAAATAAATAAAACTATCTGTAAAACCATGGTCAACACCCTTGTTGATTGCTCTGGTCCACTTGAGAATAGGTCATACTCTCCTCACGCACTCTAACCTAATCAGAAAACTGCCACCTCCAATGTGCCAATATTTTCATTCCATTTTCACAATTAAAAATATTTTTGAAGAATGTACTCACTATTTGCCAATAATAAACAGGATAGGACTGACCCCAAATTTATCAGAAGCTCTCACAGATGAGGAA
>NW_027106999.1:685464-687639 GCF_000696795.3 Halyomorpha halys
ATTGGTAAAAAGGTTTTTAAAATGCTACTCTTAATTTATTTAATCAAATTTTATTCCTTGAGCTTATATTATCATAAATTCATATTTTACAAGACAAAAATATATTGGTGACACTTTTCAACTTAATTGTTTGGATAGTCGTGCCCAACACAGTTTTATAGAACAAAGAATTCCCTTAAATAATTATTTTAAAACTACAAATTATAAAGTATAATTTAAGATTAATAACTATAAACATTACTTAAATTGTCTTTTACGATATGCCCTACATTGATGTGAAACAGCTAACTATAAGTTTGGTACACAACTGAATAATAGTGAAAGGACAAAAGTAAATATGTTTTTTTTTTGTTTTCTCGAAGATGTTATCCTTCTTTCTAGCAGTTAGTCATTCTGTTATTTCTGATTGTATTTTATATTAATTATATTTTGTGTTGTTGGCTCAAACCTTGAGTAATATCTATCACAGCAATGTAGAGCACACTTTAATACATAAGTAATGTTTGTAGTTATTGTACTTATTAATATTTTATTGTAGTTTTTTTTAATAATTAGTTTTCTGTTTTAAAAAATTATTGTTTTTTTCATTGTATGGTATGAATATGGGTTGCCCAACGTCGCCTAAGTACATTTGTATTATTGACTTATCTTCCAGATCCACAAAGTAGTAAATCTCAACTTGCTACCTCTAAGGTCCTATTGATTCTAATTAATTTAGTAAGCAAATTAGTCATAGATTAATTAGTTAGCATTAATTAACTAACAAAGACCTTTGTAGCTCGGGGTACTCTAGGCCTGGATGATATGATGAGATGGACAGATACAGCAATACAAGGAAGAGACCCGGCTATCTTATCTGATTACACAGTTTTGAGCACTCCAGTATGCTAATGACCAATATGTAATTATCTTATTGATTTCCATCTAATTAACACTTATCATAATGAAGCTATTGGTATAACTGTTTTACTAATCATAAATAGCAGGATGAATAAACCTTCTTTATTTTCTTTAAGATTTATAGCGAGAGGAGAAAATAATGTAAATATTTTACACTTACAAGGAGGTGCTACGCACGTGGGATAACCGATTTCTACGAAACTTTTTTTAGGCCGAAAAGTATTAAACATGTATTCAAAATTTCTTGACAATGCCCTCTTGAAACCGAAAAAAAAAATTTGTATGGAGGAGCACGGTTGCATGGTGGTAAGGTACGATGTTACTAACTCGATGTGAGTTCGAATCCGACTGGGCAGAAATGGTTTTAAGTTACACTGTAGCCATGAGTCAACCCTGTGGGCACTGGAGCCCTCCTGGGGTCCACCCAGCCTCTTAAATTGGGTACCCATGATTGGGTAAAACTCTAGCGGTCGAGCGAGATTCTGACCAAATCACCTCCTTGCACAACCCTTGTTCTAGTAACAGTGCTTCCTTACAAAGTACTGAACCCCTGACCCTTCATGGGTTGTAGCGGTACAGATTTTAATATATTTTTTTTTTTTATATTATCGTTACGACCTTTGTTCTAAGTGTATTACTTAATGTATATTAATGAATGCATAAAAAGATTAAAAGATTATTAATCATATTAAATAATTATAAGTGTATACAAAATTACAAAGACTTAAATTCACTTAATATCACTCTAGTAAGTGAATAGCAGTGACTAAAGACAAACCATTTTTTTTTATTGATGAGCAATTATTTTTACTACATCAAAATTGGAGATATTATAAAAATATTTTATTTATTTACCTCTTTTATAGTCTAGAAACACATAGAGAAGGTTGGCCTAGTAATTAAAATAATGATAAATGTGTAAATAAACAAAATATGAGTAAAAGATAAAAAAAAATAAAATAAAAGAAAATGATAAAAAAAATATATATTTAGGTAATGGTACACACGTGGGATCACTAATTTAGATGAATCTTTTCTTGGTGATACTAGGTCGAAAAATGACCTATAAACTCTAGGAGTCGGGGAAAAATATATTTGATATAGTTTCTGATTTTATTAATGCTATAATACAATAATCAATTTTTTTTTTTTTTTTAAGGTAAAAATAGAACAAAATATTGTTGATCGTATAAAATTTAAGTGTTGTAAGTTTAACGAAATTAAAAAAAATAAAGTAGTTTTAAGTGTACACAAAATTACAAAGAATTCACTCCA
>NW_027106999.1:688589-692950 GCF_000696795.3 Halyomorpha halys
ATCCCCGTCACTCATCCCAGTTATTACAGCCACCCCTAACAGACTGAATTAGAAAAGTACGATATATAGTGCAAAGAGAATAGCGCTCCATTAATCCGGTCCTAAAAGCGGTTGTTTGTGGCCGGAAGGTAATGGGACAGTCTTGTTCCCTACCCGGCCCTTATTACCCCGCCTAATCTTCCCCCAACCCTTCCCTACCCAAATGTAATGAGGGGTCTTCCAGCCACCCCCCCTCCCTGCTTCTGGGCTTACCTTCCTCAACTTTATGGCTGCCCTCTGCCTCACTTACAGATGGAACTATTAACTGGGTAATGGGAGTGAATATTTTTGTGCCTCAGTGGACTATATGATGGTAACAGCTGTGTAATCTGGGGTAGGGTATTATAATACAGGCGCAGAATTACAATGCAGCACCTCATTAAGTTAAAGAATAATTGTAAGTATTTTGTTGAAAAGTTTTATATACAGCTTACAATTATCTTCAACCATGTTGACTTTATAAAGACTGAATTAGGGCCGTCCGTAGCTCAGATGATTAGGCATAGGTCAATCGTTCTGAGATCTGTGTGCGGCGCCGGTTCGAATTCGGCCTGGGCCGTTGACTTTTTTCATTAAGTGGTGGTACCACAAAATGAAAAACTTGACCCACCAATAAAATAGGTTGGTCAACTGTAGATGACTAGGCAAACATCACCTTCATTGTGGATTTCCTTTAAAAAAGAAAAAAAAGACTGAATCGAAAACATTACAATGATTTAAATTTTTAAAATTGTTTTCATTTTTTTTTTTTTATCACATCTATATTAAAACCAACTATTCTAATTAACAAACAATACTAATGACATTGCTGATATATAATGTGAAGTCCAAGGAGCATTATCCTCTAAGAAAATAAAAATTCCATCCATTCCAAAACAAAGTGCTAAGAATTACAGTAGATTCTTTCTGGTTTATAAGAAATAGCCAATCACATTCATGAGGACACAGCCTCTTAGTCCTATTAACGCCCTTAAACTATGCCCAGAATAAGCTAGGTTCTACGGTACAATTAATTAATTAATTTGGGATCTAAATATTGTGTTGGTAGAGGATGAAAAGAGGTAAACGAGAAATAACAATAAAGAGATTTAAATATTCCTGAAAATGGATGAAACAATAAAGATTCAATAGATGAACGAGGGAGAGAGGGGGAGAGAGAGAGAGAGAGAGAGAGAGAGAGAGAGAGAGAGAAAAGGAAAATGTGTACATACATGCACCATGATATAATTGATAAAATATAAAATAAACTAAAACAATGTTTAATATAAAAATAAATAATATAGATGAAATTATAAAAGATAAAGAAACTGCAGAAAAATGATAAATGATAAAATGCTCGATGAAACAGAAAAATAAAATAAAAAAACTTCTTTGGCAGATAAAAATATACTAGAACAATAAAAGAAAAAAATAATGAGATATGAATGAAACTTAAAAGATACTGGTTGTTTGTAGAATTTTAAAGAAAATTTGTAGCTGATGATTTCGAAAGACTCTAAAAACTAATCTGACTTTATCTTTCCTAAAAGGATATTTTTAGTCAACTTTAATAGAACCGACTTTTTGTAATTTTGTTATACACTTCAACTTATTTTTATCACTTCGTTCAACTAAAAAAAAGCAACATTTTGTTTTTACCTAAAAAGGAAAAGTCTATTATTATATTATAGCAATAATAAAATCTAAAATTAAGTCAAATATTTTTTCCCCAACTCTTAGGGTGTATAGGGCACATATCAAATATTTGTCGACCTAGTATCACCAAATAAAAAAGATTAATTGAAATCAATGCTCTCATGAGCGTAGCTTTCTCTTGTAAGATATTTTTGTATATATTTTTTTCTTTTCTTCCTTAATTCATTTTTTCTTATCTTGTACTCACTTTTTGTTAATTACTTTGCTCACTATGCCAACCTTCTCTATGTGTTTCTAAGTTATAAGCTATATAAGAGGTAAATAAACAAAATATTTTTATATTGTCTCCAATTTACTATTCACTGACTAATACTATTCACTTACTAGATAGAGTGGTACTGTTTTGAATGCAGGTGGGACTTTTGATCGAGTCTGGCACCCAGGACTGCTATACAAGACCTCTAAATTCCTTCCACCCCCCCCCCTCCTCTACATACAGTGACCGAAGAAAGTATTTGCACATCTTGTCTTTTCTTTATATAATGAAATTAAATAATAATAAAATAGTTTGAGGTTCAACCATAAAAATTACAATTAAAACTTGTTAAAAAACAGTATAAATTCAATTAAAAATATTGATCATAATAAACATTTATTTAAACATAATGTAAATACAAGGAAAAAGGTATTTGCACTCTATGTTTGTTTCATACTCCTGTTTGTATGCTTGAGTATAATCATATTCTTTTCTATCAGTATTATTAAATATTTCAACCTATTAAGTTTTAGTTTAACCGATCCTAATGTCAAAAACAAGTGAACTGCTGCTACTCCCGAAAAAGCTATATTATTTCGAAACAAAAAAAAATCGTATCGCGAACTAGCGGATTGTGTTAATTTTTCTACCGTCAGATACGTAAATAAGAGATTTGAAGAAAGAGGCACAGCTACAAATAACTGGCGCAAAGGACATCCAAAGAAAGTAAATGAGGGGATGAAAAGAAAATCAAAATTTAGGAGCTAAAATATCCAGGAGTTAGTGAAACAAATTTAAAAAAAAAGGTTCTTATTTACTAGGAATTACTTCAACAAGCTCATCAGTTTTTGGGAAAAGGTATTATTCTCTGATGAGAGTAAATTTAATTTCTTTGGATCTCACGGCAAAAAGACGATATGGCGAAGGAAAAGTGAAGAATTCAGGAGGCAAAACGTCTCAGTAACTGTGAAACATGGAGGTGGGAGTGTAATGGTTTGGGGAAGCGTGGCTTATAATGATGTAGGAAATCTCGTGCCTATTGAAGGGATTTTAAATGCAGAAGGCGATGTCAAGATTTGGCGCCATAACCTGCTATCCAGTGCAGCCAAATTAGAAATTCAGGATCGGTATATTTTTATGCATGGTAATGATCCGAAACATACAGCAATCAAAACAAAAGAGTGGTTAATATTTAATATTCGCTAACAACTTCATATTCCTCCACAGTCTCCTGACTTAATTGAAAATTCATGGCATATTTTAGATAAAAATGTTCGAAAACAGCAAATAACCGGAAGACACAACCTCAAGAATCATTAACAGCAAGAATAGGAACAAATTAACACGGATTTAATTAAAAACCTCAATGCCATGACATTTACGTAATAGCGGTAATAGATGCCGACAGACTTCATACAAAATTTAAATTAAAAAAAATAATAATAAAACGCAAGGTGTGTAAATACTTTTTTTCTGTATTTTTGATATTTTGTTTCTTTATGAAAGAAGTTTTTTTTTTCATTTGAATTTTATTTGTAGTTATTAAGTTATAAATATACTTTTTATTTTTTAAGTAATAGGTTTTTTTTATTGCATAAATTCATAATTTAATATAAAAAAACATGGTGTGCAAATATTTTCTTCGGTCACTGTACTTCCTCATTATCCGTTCTTATCTCTCCTACAAATTATTTCAAGTACTTTCCTCAGTCTGCTGGTGTACTCCAGGGCATTATTCTTGGTCCTATCCTTTATAGAGTTTTTATACAGCTGACTGTAGTAACCCATCCTAACACTATTCTCACCACCTATGCCGATGACACTTGTCTATTGTTAGTGAATAACTATTCCATTGTATCCTGAACCCTCCACCTTCAAGAACCACCCTTGAAAAATTTTGCGAAAATGGAGGATTAAAGTAAATTCCAATAAATCCTACTAATTCACATTTACCCTTCATCATAAACCCATAACTTCCTGCTATACAGTATCCTTTAACAATATCCCACTTATCCTGTCGAACAGATCCATTACTTAGGACTACATCTGGACAAATTACTGGTAGGCTTCTGAAAAGAAGATGACCTCGATATTTTCACATATTGAAATGTCATTGGAGTTCTATCAATGGGTAGATTCTCCGCTTGTTTTTATCACGCAATTTTGTAATTACCAGCAAATTTACAACTAGTATTAATTTTGTTGAGAATATCAATAAATAAATTATTTTTAAAAAATGAAGGTTTTTTTCTCAGTTTAAATTATTCGTCTGCTGTGGGTGTTCATCTGCTGTTTCTGACATATTCGCAACACAATAGATTCCTAAAATATTTTTGTGTCATACTAATGTTTACAATACTTTCTCTTATTCACAAAATCTATATGACCTGAATATGAATCGTCTTGTCAATGCTTGACTGGAATTCTCGAA
>NW_027106999.1:693260-694202 GCF_000696795.3 Halyomorpha halys
TCGGGCTAGATCGGTTACATAAGGAACATTTAGGTCTTTATGGATGGTTTTATTAGTAACAAAATAAGGAGCATTAAGGATTTTACGAAGGATTTAAAAAAAAATTTTAAATTTTAATATCATTATTTTTTATATCAATATATAAGAAAAAAATCATGTAAATTAAGAATGGTAGAGATCCACTTTTAATTGCATTAGATTTGATTTATTATTAGCTATTACGCCACATTAGTAATGAGGACGCAGAGATCCTTCACATTGTGAATGCTATTACTTCCCCTCAATTCCCAGATCTTGCTACGATAAGGAGCTTTGTCCTAAGGAGGATTTGCCGGAGTCCTTCCTCTCTTCCTCCAGGAACATAGGTCACGCACAGGAATTCGAAAACCTTATCCGATCACAATACTCTCCTTACATTGTAGAGGTTGCAAACTAAAAAGATAATTACTAAATTAACATACAAAGCAATAAACGACGCAGAGAAAATGCATATAAATTCAAGCAATAGTCAATGGCGGAATCCAGCTCTCCTTGTAATCATAATACCAAAGTCTGAATTTTTATATTTATTATGAACAATGAAACTCTATTATTATTGTCTTTTTTTAATGGGATTCGTTTCTAAATTATTAACTATCAATCATAAAGATCGAAGACAAAAAAATTGCTTAGGATCACATTAAACTCATGAACAAAAATATAACAAATTAAAATGTTTTTATTAGAAGATGACAGTTATTGAAGTAGCTTCTTTTTTTTTGATAGATAGATTTATTTATTGATAGAGGCATATTTCAGAATGAAGATAGGCGAAGGAGGGAAGCAGGTCAGATCATATTCTTCTTCATAGTCTGAAAACATCTTACTTGGAAACTCCATTCTCTGCTGCTTGGAGTACCCCAGATAAGGAAAATTTATGTCACACTAGAAAACTTCTAGCAT
>NW_027106999.1:696437-698304 GCF_000696795.3 Halyomorpha halys
CCAAGTAAATAGGCTGTTTTAAGGTGCTATAGACTTGAGTGTAATAGAGGTTGATATTTTTGCCATTTCTGCTTTTACTATGTGTAGGTAAACATTAAATGTGCACTAATGGAAAGTATCGTGAAAAATTTCAAATTCGTGTTTCCGACTGAGATACAAGTTATGAGGTAATCTGAGTCCAAAAAACCTGGTCTCGCAAAATGAACTGTGAACAGCTTAGCTAAAAAACCAAAAGTCTTACGAAACTGAACATACATATCTAAGGTGAGTATATGTCTGGGATATAACTGGAACTTCTTTGCTAAAATCGTTGCAACGGAAGTACAACTTTATATAATCGAATTTTTACTTTTATCCTATTTTCTCCTAAACAACAGTAAAGATTTTGATAACCTCGGTGAATCAATGAGTAATTAAGTGGCATTTAGTACAAGATAAAGTCTTATCTCTATTAGTACAAAATCCGGGAAGAAAAAGCGGCAGTTATCTCACCCCGTTTTTTTTATTACTTTAATGAAAACTAGGTATAATTACTAGCTGAATCAAAACTGATGAGTGTGCAAGTATAGGTAGAGGGAATGGCGGCTGTTTCAAAACCTTAAAGAAACATTAATTTTTCATTCGGAGCTCTATATCTTAAAAACTACCAACAACAATAGAAAATCTAAAGGAACATTATTTAAAGAAGAGTAAATTTGCTGAAATATTAGCCCTAATAGAGCTATTTACGTCAAATAGTTCTCGAGATATAGCCTTTTAAAAAGCAACATTTCATAAAAATGTACTGAAATATCAGTAGTTGGTTAATTTATTTTGAGAAATCTATATCTGAGGAACTATGTGACGTACAGATGTCTATTAGCACTCAAATTAAAGCTAGCTTAATGTACTATAAAGTAGTTTATGACCTTTCGTAGGAATAGTAGTTTTCATGATATTTGCTAAAATATATTGATTTATTGTTGTTCAGATAATAAATTTTATTTATCAAAAACTTTATTTCTGAAACCATAAGACGTACAGATATCTGTCAGCACGCAAATTAAAGCTAGTTAAATTTACTATGAAACGGTCAATAATGTTAACCATTGTAGGGATAGTTTTTATGATATTTGACAAAATAAACTCACAAAATGTTAATTTCTATTTGTTCGTATAAAATATTGGATTTTTGAAAAATATATCTCTAGACCCATAAGCTACACATATGTCTACTAGCACTCACAATAAAGGAAATTTAACTTACTACTAAGTAGTTTATGAGACTTATTTTCGTAGGGGTAGTAGTTTTTATGATTTCACATATGAACTATATTTGGCAAATGAAAATTTGTCCGAACAACTATAAATCAATTTATTTTAGCAAATTTCATGAAAACTACTACTCGTACAAAAATAAACGTCATATACTACTTTATAGCTCATTAAACTAGCTTTAATTTGAGTGCTAATAGACATCTGTACGCCACATAGTTCCTCAGATATAGATTTCTCAAAATAAATTAACTAACTACTCATATTTTAGTACGTTCCATGCAACATCTTTATGAAATGTTATTTTTATATATTATTTTTAACGTTTTGAAACAGCCACTATTTTTGATTCCCCCAACCTATGCTTGGCAGACTCATCAATTTGGACAAGTAACTATGCCTAGTTTTCAATTAAGGAATCATAAATTGGGGTGAAATGACTCTTGTACTGTAATGAAATAGTGTAACAGGCTTAAACGACGAATCTTTAGAAAACTTTCAGCTAAAGTACCTTTAGTTTTTTTTTTATTTTAAATAAATAACCACTTCTCATGGTTGACCGTATTAAATAACCAATAATTACAAAATATTATAGAATTTGATGAGTGACGAA
>NW_027106999.1:698849-699933 GCF_000696795.3 Halyomorpha halys
AGGTTAATTGTTAACTGTTAAGTGGAAATAATTTTATTTTTAGAATTGAATAATGGGCAGAGGAGCCTAAAAGGTTTTTTTTTTTTTTTTTTTTTTTTTTGGGTTGTTGGGCCTTACATGGTTAATCTAAGAGTTACATTTTTTTTTTTTTTTACAATTGATTGAGAGGGGAGTTATAGACTCGTACAAAAAGACACCTCTGACTATATAAAATGTTAAATAAAAAAAAAGATTAAAATAATAATTCTTAATAAGAGAGAAAAGTAATGTTAATAACAAAAATAACGACATTCGTAGACCTAACAAAACAAACAATTATCCTCTAATGAGAAAAATTAATAAAAAAAAAAAAAGTTAATTTGAAAAAAAGGTTGAAGAGAAAAAAAATAATAAAATAGAAGTAACGATAATAATAGAACTGATAGATATAGAATTCATAAGAGGATGTTCTGCAGCAACCTGGGCTTCAATCTTTGGGTTGTGGTTGTAAGCAGAGTTGGGCAACTATGAAACTAATAGCTTGGAATTTTGATTTGATTTGCTTAGGATTATAATATGTGGTATGCGGTATTTGTACTTTTAGTTGTATTTTGTGTTGTATGAGTATTGTTAACTTTCTATCCTTGTCCAACGCACCTATCTCTGGAATTTCCAATAGAATTGGGTGTTTTTTTTTTTGTTTATAAATAAACCTGTTCTGATATTAAATAATATTTTAATACGAATTCATATCCTGTACTTTTTTTTTTATCCATCGCGTCCTAAAGACTGAACCAAATTCATCAGATGTATGTATGTATTTAACTTATAAATAAATAGGAATACTAAAGTTACAGAATGTTTTTCAAATAAAATGTGTAAAATAAAGCGTTTGCTAAAAATAATATATTTAAAATTAATTGATCCGTCCGGCCCGTAATGGGTTTACTTTGGATTAATTAAATATGTCAAAAAAAAATATTTATCTGAGGGAATCCCAATATAATTAGATAAATATAAGTCATTTAAATTATGATATTATACTACTTAGTGATGCATAATAACCAAGTAAATAGGCTGTTTTAAGGTGCTATAGACTTGAGTG
>NW_027106999.1:704713-705971 GCF_000696795.3 Halyomorpha halys
AACAATAAGAATTTATTAAACACATATATTTTTGAGACCATAGAAGAATTATTACATTGCCTAAAAATAATTCTTTTTTATCTATAATTTAAATCGTTTCAATTCATTCAATCCATTATAAGGCTGAATATAATTAAAATTTCTTTTATTTTTCTATTGAATTACATTTCTCCATTACATTTTACTATTCCTCTCTACTGACGTATCACTATTACAGGCTCCAGTGACGACAGCTAAGTGGAGCGAGGTACTGAGCTGAGAGCTAATGCTGATCGCTATGAAATGCCCCACTAACACTCCCCCTCGTTAAGGGCTGTTCCCATGTCCTAAGAAATGTCTCGTCTTGACATTTGGATTCCTCCTGGGAACCTAGGACCAACCTTTCCACTCCCGGCATCCTGGTCCCTCGGGAAGCGGCCACTATGTCGCCACGATATTAGTGCTATTTATGGAACTAAAAAAAAAATAGTTTGTACTTGGAAGTTATAACCTAGTAATTTTATTTTTTTTCAATTCTTAACTATTTTCCGAAAAAAAGAAATTGTTCAAATTCAATAATTTTGTTGATGTATTTAAAGTGCGAATCGGAATTCGGGTTCTCTGTTAATTGGAACAGACATAATTATTTTATTTCTAAAATATGTTTTATTTCCTATCTACATAAAAATTGGAATGTACATTATAATAACTTTATATATTGTGGGTGTTTTAGTGTTTAATTTCCTTATTGAATATATGAGTTTATCTTAAAATAATAAAATAATTGCTTTAAAGTATATCCCTTAAAGCGTCTAAATATTTTCATTGTTATGAATTAATTAGGGTATTATAAATTAATTTGTTTTCGACCTACTTTATAATTGAAATATAAAGATTTACATTAATATTATTGTTGTTTTAAGTAGATTACTTTAGCCATTAAAACAGGCTCAGCATCATTCTTCCACATCAACAGTGGTGGAACGGCAATAGATGTATGTTATTGTCGCGCTCGACAGATTTTGAAATTATTATATACCAATCCATTTCGTAAGTAATAATCGTGGAAATTATAATTTTATATGTTATAACAAGATATAAAATAATAATATTTTTTTCCGATCCTCCTTTCTGAAAAATAAAAGAGAAATTTAATAATTGTAATACATGATTTTATTTCCACGATAAACTATAAAGCCATTTAAGTAAAGTAGGACAATTTTTTTTTTTTTTTTGGAAGAAGCAAATTAAATTCGTTTTTAGCGTCGCTTGAAACCTT
>NW_027106999.1:706146-708631 GCF_000696795.3 Halyomorpha halys
AATTAAACTTTTAACCATAGTTTCTCTAAATAGAATTTTGGCAGGTTTTCTTTGAATTTTGATTATTTTTTATTATAACTTGTAGCTCTATACTGCCGAGCATTCTAAATATTAATTATAATGATAGTTAATTTTCCAAAATAGTTCCTTATTGTACTAATATTTGTAATTACAGATAATGCAGTTTTAGGAAACTAGGTTAGTATAGTATATAGAGATACCAGCTATTTTATTTACCGATTTTTATTATAATAATAATGAAAGCCTAAGGAACCCGAAGGTTCGATGCCGATATCAAATCGCTCTCTACATAAATCTTCCGAGTGATGTCCCTCTAAACCCAATTCAACTACCAATTCAGTTTTAACGTAATCCTGCCATCTACGTTTCGGACATCACGTTGCCATCACTCGGACATTCACTCGTCGGTTCAGCGTTTATTAACTATAGTATGTAACTATTTAATTAATTAAAAAAAATACTTAATAGTAACCAAACCCAACCTTTTCATGACTTCAGCAGGGCTACTTGTACTAATTATTACAAGATATGAACAATGTAAAATATAAGACTATAAAAATGTACGTAAAAAGTTATATAAAAAGTAACTTAGTAAACAAAATATATAACAATAACAATAACGAACCCGAGGATTCGATTCCGATACCACCAATCGCTCTCTACATACATCCTTCTAATGATGCCCTTCCAAACCAAATTCTACTAAATCAATTTTAATGTGATCCTCCCATCTACGTTTCGGTCTACTCCTGTGTCATTTACCCGTCGGTTCAGTGTTTATTAACATTTTAGGAATCCGCTCATTACTAAGCCTTACAACCTTACACGCCGCAATGCTATAACTCGAATTATATTTACCGCGAGCAGTTCCCTTAATTCAGGGTTGTGTAGCCTTCTAAATTCTCCTGTTAATTCATCCTTTTTCGGTCCAAATATTTTTTTTTTCGAAAACCTTTTAAGACGCTGTTCATACCTTAGTTTAAGAGGCCACGTTTCGCATCCATAAAGAACAGTGGGAAGGATAATAGTTTTGTAAATTATAATTTTTAAGTTTTTGGATATAAACGCGAGCTAAGCAGTTTAGAAAATGAAAAATAACAAGCATTTCCCGCCTTTAATCTTGCTTTTATTTCCTCGTCAATTTTGTTGTTTCTAGTTACCGTAGAACTTACATACTAAAACCAGCTCAAAGGTATTTCCTCCTATATCTATATCACGGAAATTGCTCGCTTTTCTACTGCTAACCAGGTATTTTGTTTTATCCGTATATATTTCAAGACCTACTTCCTTATTGGAGTTTATTAACTCGATTTTATTTAGTTCTATAGTTTCCTTGTCCTCGCTCAATAATACCAAATCATGAGAATACCTAAGCACCGGTATTTCACCATCCAAAGTATTGATGACGTACACTTTTAATGACGTATTCTAGTGCTAGATTAAATATGATAGGTGATAAAGAATCACCTTGTTTTAAACCCGACCGGATCTCGTATTTCTCAGAATAATGATTACTTATTTGTACCTTATTAAACGTTTCAGTCATGCATGTCCGTACTGGATTTACTAACGTCTTTGGTATTCCCTGTTCATTTAGAATATTATATAGTTTCTTGTGGTCAATAGAATCGTAAGCGTTTTTGATATCTATATAAAGCTGATGAACTACGGGGTAGTCCATCTTGTTCTGCAATATTTGATTTAATGAAAAAAAATTGATAAATAGTTGAGCGATTTCGTCTAAAACCACAGTGGTAGTCTCCGATAATTTCCTCAGCGTATTCTAATTTTTATTAAGTTGATTAAAATATATTGTTATTGATATAATCTATTAAATCAATCATTAATCCAGTATTTAAATAAAAATGTATATTTAATTTAACTAAATATATTAAACTTGTAATTCTCTTCAATTAATCTATATACGTCCCTAAATTTAGCAATACCGAGTCAGCTAGTGTACGTTCATACGTCATGCATTTATATGCACAGAGTATGAAAACATATATTTCGTATTGTCAGTTATTGGCTTTTTAGGCAAACTGGCTTACTCTCAATAAATAAGTTAGGAATAAATCCACGATCGGATGAATGCATAAAGGAAGATAAAAGAAAGATAAAGACAGAGCTGGATATTAGACAATGGGATAGAACATTACCGTCCCAGGGCAGAGCATTGTTCCACTGCCCCACTAAGAACACACGACTCCTCATCATATTACACGTTCTGTTCTGTCATCATGAGATCCCTTTGGGGTCGGATTGCCCTCTGATCGTGCCGAGGAACAGAACCGTACCGATATTGGTTCCGTACTAAAACCATCTCTTCCCCAAGTGATGCCTCCGGATTATATATTGCCTTTGACATCAATGGCTCTCCTCCGCTTTCCCGACTCAGATATGAGGGTCTTTGAAAACGAAATCGTGAAGCGATCATTGTTCTCAAGCTTATCCCAATAGTGCA
>NW_027106999.1:709597-712218 GCF_000696795.3 Halyomorpha halys
GGATGTTAAGGTCTTTATGAATGAGTTTATTTGTGACGTAATAAGGAGCATCAAGGATTTTACGTAGGATTTTGGATTGTAACGATTGAATGCGGGAAGAATTTGATGGTTTGGTGGAGCTCCAGAGCTCAATTCCATATGTCCAAATTGGTCTGATTATTGTAGTGTATACTAATTACTTGTAGTGAATGGGAAGTTTAAAGCGTTTGTCAAGTAAGTGTTGTAGCAATCGGAATCTACAAGCAGTTTCTTGTCGTTTCAGTCTTGTGTGTGGATTCCAATAAGTCTCTTGTCAAGATGGAGTCCTAAGTATCGAATCTGTTCAACAGGCGTTAGTGGTGATATAAATTTAAAGATTTAAATGAGTTCTCCGAATTCGGTTTCCATGTCGTATCTGTTTTATTCTAATTTCACATTCTACTTGTTTATTACTAAAAATTATAAAATATAATGTAAAAAGAGATGTTGTTATCCACTATTTTTAAAATTTTTAAGTAAGAAAAAGTAATTAAAAGCCTTTATCATCATTATTTTCACTTACGTATACATAAAATCTATAGTAAGGAAAATATTGCGTTCGTACAAAATTTTGAATTACAATTTTAGAAGAGTTTTCGATAAAATCGACTGACCGGAAGTTTTACTTCATAAAAAACGATTCATCACATTTTTTTTCCGATTTTATCAAAACAACTTGAACAATATCGATTTAAATCGGTAAATAAATCTACAATTGGGTAATATTTAATACTCTGATAGGGCTTAAATGACGAATTTTTAAAAACTCTTCCTCTAAAGTATCTTTTATTTTGGTTATGTAGAATAGTTAACTATCTTACATTTTTACTGGTAATGAAAAATGGATAAATATAAACTATCAAAGGCTTTGATAGTTAATGTTAGGGGATAAGAGGAAAAAAATATTTTTATCAGATTGAAAACACATTTCCGGAAATAAAAGTAGTAGGATGGACTTATCAAATACTGTTGGAAAGCAAAATATTTTATAAAAAGTAACATGTAACATATAAAGTCTGATGGATAATAACGAAAAATGTATTGATAATTCACGGTTAGTATAAAACTGACTGACACTTAGTCTGAATACTGTTGTATAGACATAGTTCACCATTTTAAATTTCAGTTGACTTATATTTGAGTTCAGAGGACGACTAAGTAATTCATAATATTTTCAATAACAAGTCAGCGTTAAATAAACTGTTAAAAACACAGGGTAATTTTTCATATTTGAAGAAGATATTTGACCGTATGAAGTAGATTGGAGGAAGATAGTCCAGGTGCGGGCAATAAAGCTATCAAAAGAGTAAAATAAATCTATTTATTGTTAACCGACGTTTTGCTCCACTTTGCAGGGCTTCGTCAGGTCTGTCTAATGATGAAAGTGGGGCGAAACGTTGGTTAACAATAAATAGTTTTATTTTACTCTTTTGATACCTTTATTGACCTCCACCACCACTATCTTCCTCTAACGTAAATTTTCGTTAACTGTTGTATTTCTGCAATACTTGTGTAAATGAAAAATATAAAATTTTTGAAACGAGCAATATTATTAAAATTTCTTAAAACTGTTGAATCTGGAGTTAGTCTAGCCGTCTATTGAAGGGATCATTTGGAAAATCAGTACTTGGAATTATTGCCTGATATCATTATTAACCCTAGAATAGTAACCTCACGATATCATCAGTAAATTTTACACACACTGGGAGTTTTTATGAAAAAAATAGTCTTCAAGAACTTTAGTCACACTTATATTAATAATGTCAACTAAAATAAAATAAACACATGTAAAAAAATGAATAGTTGAATTTTATAAATTCAACTAAATATATTTTCCTATTTGAAAAATAATAAAATATTGATGATAACCACTTCAATAGAGAAAATTACTTTTTTATTCTTGTTAAACATATAATATGACTTTATTTTATGCCATGTACTTATTGATTTTTTGAAAAAACAAAAAACTTCCAAGTATTTTTTTTATATATTTTTATAATATAATACTCCTTACTTTTATCTACTTTTTTCATACTAGTTATTTTTAAATATTTATATCTTTTATAATAGTATTATTTAAACGTACTTTTCTTTAATCTGCTTGCAAGTTGAGTATCTTTTTAGATCTTAAGGGAATATAATTGTTCATGAAAGTATAGGATTTTTATGTATGTATATTTTTTAGTGCCCAAAACGTTGGTTTGTTCATAATAAAGAGTATTGAGACTTAACCTGGATACTAATTAATTTTTTTAAACAAAATAAATTAATTTATTCAATAAAAAAAAACGATAATTCGAATTAATGAGACCATTACAATAATAATTCTGGGAAACAGAAATTGACCCGTAAATAATTAAATTCCGTAGTAAATTACCGAAGACTATTAATGTTAAATTTTTTGTATCATACTATATAAACTGTAGTTAATTAAATTGATATACATTTTTTTTTATTATTTATTTATTGTAATTTACAACTGTACAAAATAATACAATAGGTAAATATGTAGTATGTTTCTTATACACTTGAAAATCTTGGGAAGGAACCACCCATTGGTGGTACTTCAAACATTAATTTAAACTAGAAGGTCTCGTGGCCAT
>NW_027106999.1:712405-713608 GCF_000696795.3 Halyomorpha halys
TTTCAATTGAACTATATATAAATGAATTGTATAAAAAATAATAAATTATTTAGTAGAAGTATTATTACGAGGTTTATTGTGGCAAGGAATATTGGATTCATGTAAGATAAATAATTTTCAGATTGATCAAAAAAAAATTTAAAAACAGAAAATTGCATTGTACCTATATGGAATCATTCATCTGTTTACTTTTATCAAAACTTTAACAAAAAAAAAAAATTTATTCTATTCAGCCACAGGTAGATCAGAAAAAAGAATTATTTTTACCGCAGGGAAGTGTACACACGATTTCGTTGAGATCTATACCAGGAAACAAACATCTGTATTTTCCTTGTATTTCTTCTGATTTTTTCCATAACTGCTGTTTCACCCTCATGTTTGGCCGAGAATCGTTATTTCTTACATTTATTTTTTAACAATATTTCTTTCGGTTTATTAGATATTGTAAAAAAATTGGGAATTTTCAGTATCTTTTAAAAGTAAATAAATAATTGTAAGAAAGGGCTCAAAAACAGTATTGTTTACGCACAACTATAAACTTAATTAGGAAAGTGGTACTAAAGCTGGCATTAAACAATCTAAACTGTTTACATATGTTTCAAAGAAAAAAGGCGAAATTTTACCTAAACCTGGCCAAGAAATGAGTCCAGAACAATTATAGGTCTCCTTACAGGGCATTATCGGCTGAAATCTAAGATTATATAAGTATAAGATTCCATATATCATCTGTGTTTAGGGGATAAAGAAAAGGCTAAACATGCTCTAAGTGAATGTGAAGCCCTTTCCATTACAGATAATAATAATTGAATCGGGTAGTAATTAAACCTTAATACATTTAGAATTAACCTAAAGAATCTAATGGACATCGTTAGGTTGCAACAAAGTCCCGTGAATTTAAAAGTATGTTTCAACGACCACTTCTGACTGCACGGGAACAGTTCTGGACTGTCTGAATTGATTGGTACAAACCTTAAATCACTCATAAGGAAAAATAATCACAAAATATCATATATTAATGCTTTCAAATAAAAAACTTCTTTTGTTTAGTGATACATTTGTTCTGTAGGTATTAGTATTAATTGTGTTATTATTATTGTAGTTTCTGATTAAATGTTTTGTTTTTTTAATTATTCATTTAGAGTGTAATTTTTTGGAATTTGATATTCTTTTATTTTTATCATTTTTTTTCATACACATTGTTTG
>NW_027106999.1:714647-719462 GCF_000696795.3 Halyomorpha halys
TCCTTTAGTTCGGCCGCCAATTCTATATGTCCGAAGCTTCTCACCCTTAGTTGAGCAAATGTTGTTATTGTTTTGAATCGCGATATCTATACTCTTAGCAACAAGAAGCATGCACCCTATTTCCAGTGCCTGATTGTAACTTGGCGCTTTATGACTACCATAAATCGGTTCTGACCCAATGCAAGGAAGCATGGCGCTGTTTTTGGACCAAGGTACCTGAAAAAAATAAACTGAAGACAATACTTGGTGATACTCAACCTCTACCCCCAATCATCGAAAATCGCCGTGAACAATGCATCATAACCCGACTCAGGATCGGACATACAAGATTAACACACAAGCATCTTCTTGAAAGAAATCCTTCACCGACATGTTATACTTGTAAATGTACCCTGACGATGGAGCATATCCTGGAACACTGTTCGCGGCTGGAATTATCAAGAACGTCTTTTGGCCTCCGGGGACAACGTCAAGCCTTACTGCCAGAAAATTGGAATAATTAGTTTAAGTTGCTAAAGGAGAACAACCTGTGCCAAGAAATGTAACCACGAAATCCAGAATACGGTGCCTCTAACCCTTTAGTTGTATATGACACCTCTAAAAATTAAGCAAATAAATAAATATAATCTTTGCTTTCTATTCTTTCCTGTTTATAAGTGTGTGTTGTATGTGTGTGCTTAGTAATAGATACAATTGAATCCTTATTTCTATCACATTCTGTATCACCTTGTTTCATTCTCATTCATATTTATATTAATTCACTAATTGTAAATTTGTAGGTATATTATTCACTTCATAATCCTTACTGTTATTTTTCAATTTAATTTTTTTTAAATATTTGTTATTTTATTTTTACTTAAATATCATTTTTATAATAGTTAATTAAATTATTAATTGTATCGCTGGAGATCAATTCATATTGTAATTATCTAGCTTAGAAATTGCATAGCCTCCATAACGCCCAAATAGGTCTAAACTGTGATATTTCCATTTCACTTATGTCTATCACTTTTATAAGCTAATTTGGCACCGACCGATAAATGTTGTCATTTGGTTGGACCATATTGGATGTATTTTTTTAAAATAAATAAAATAAAAATAAATAAATGAGAAGTTTGGTCTGCAATGGTGCTCTGTGTGGTGAGTGATAATGGATTCGTCTCAATACAGCTTGGTGGGACCCTTTTGAAGTATCCTACTTGGATTATACTTATAATATGGCGCCCTCACATCTAATAGATTAAATTTCTTTCATTGTTATTATTCTAATAACCTCTTTGAATAATGTTTTACAATAATTTTCGTAGCTTGAAGTCGATCCTCAAAATTCTCAACTCTTGTCGTTTTCAAATTATTGGAGATGGTGAAAACACACTCCTCTCTAGTCCAAGAATTCCATTCATTCTTTTTTTCTTAAAAAAGTAAACCCAACATATCTGAGGACAGACATCGCCCTAATTTGTGGCCCTGACCACAGACTAATCCCAAGTAACCTTTCACCGATAAGGGACACTAGGGAGAGATAGATAGATACGGTGGCCCCAGGTCGGGGAATGTTGATGGAAGGAGGAAGCAGGCGGACAGACAGGTATTACCTGATGCCTTCCTGTTTACAACCTAACTAACAATGGACCGGACCTCAAGCTAAAAGCCCCCCCTGTCAGCCAACCACCCTTCCCCCTTAATGGCGCCTCTATATCCCACTGACCCCGGTCCGCTAACTTACTAACCAACCCTTCTCTCCGTGTTTGTTTCAACTAGGGCTAATTTGGGTTATGGGGGCCTTGGGTCTCGGAGAATTCAAACATGAATGTTATTCTTGCCAATCTCCTGTAACCCTATCGTATAATAAAGTTTCGTATGAGTGTAATATCCCAACATTTTTGATTCAAATTTAAGGTTTTTGTTACCCTATACTCAATAAGGAATCCTATTTTTATCTTTAAACCAGAAACATACGAATAACAAAATATCCCAAATCTAGAAATTAACACTTTGCCTTGGATTTTTTTCATATTTATTCAAAGTACAATCAAGGTCATTATAAGCTTAATAGCATAATAGAAACAAAATCAAATATACATAATATAGTTTTAAAAGAATAAGAACTCGTCCTAAAAATATAGTTATTTGGAAGATTTTAAGTAGGAATCATGAGATCATAGAGAGATTGCTTTCATCAAATTCAAAGATTATATTATCACATCATATAATTATAAGATCATATTAAAAAATCATATCACCAATTCATCTTAAGTTCTTGTTCTTTGTTCTTAGCCCTGATGAAGGCTAGAAATTCTGTCCGAAACGTTGGCACAATTAAATAAGTTAACTTAGTTGTGTTACTTTCTGATCGCACCCCAAGTAAGAATTATAAGATCAGAAGGAGATTAATTATTATATCAAATTCAAAGATCACATAATTATAAGATCAAATAAAAAATGATAGGATTATATGAACAAATTATAAGTATTTGAAAATTTCGGTGAACTAAGCTGTATAGATAATTTTAAGGCATAGAAACTTTATTTTAAAATCATTGTATAACTGTATCGTCGGAGAACCTTATTCATCCCCACAGTTGGATTCCAAAGTTGTTTTGTCGAAAAAATCTTCTCAAAATATATTTTTATCATAACTGAGGAATCTATTTATTTAAAACAAGTAGCATAAAATTTAATATTTATTTAAATAGATAGCAAAAATTCATATCGTGACGAGATCGTCTATATCGGGACGGGGTAAAGCAATTTTAACTCCGTCAGAGAAATGCAGGCCTCTTGTAAAGGAAGTCAAAGATAAATGATAATCTTTGTGTAACGAAAGCCCAATGAGTAAATTAAAAATTATTAAAAAGGATGTCAAGCCCTGGGGTATCTCCAGTCGCAAATGCCGTAGAGAGGAAGTTGTACTGACTAGGCTGAGAATAGGTCACACGAGGCTCACCCACTCCTATCTTATTTCAAAAGAAACGCCTCCGAACTGCCAGTATTCCAATAACAATTTAACAATAAGCCATGTTTTCCAACGATGCCCATATTTTACACCACACCTCAATAGCATGGGACTAAGCCGAGATATCTCAAGAACCCTTGGAGACGATGATAAGGCAATAGAATTGGTGTTTCAGTTTTTGAAATCACAGAATTTACTGGCAAAAATATAACTTGATCATAAGGGAAAAAAATTAAATAAAAAATAAATAAATAAAATAAAATAATCAAATTAAAAAATAAATAAAATTTAACGAATATTAGCAAAATTAAATAAAATATAAATGGCGTTGATGACCAATGAAGTTTGGCGCTACTAAACAACCAAACAAACAAACAATCTATATCGTGAATTTTCTGTAGAAAATCAGCAAAGAAATATACTTACGGTATAAGCTTGACTAGTTTGAAATTTTTTACTGGAAATTTCATAATTATATATTTATAAACGGGTTTTATTGATTTTTAAAAAGGATATATTTTGAATATTAATTTATACGAAAATATATAATTTCAATTTTTGTTTTGTGTAGTATATTCGCAATAAAAAGTCCAAAAATCATTTTTTTTTTTTCATTTTAGAATTTGAAAGTCTTTTTTGGAAAAATCCCAGGAGTCAACTTCAACATTCAAGTACTTTATATCACTTCATTGTCTTTATAAATATCACTCTAACAAATCCATTATTCAGGTAAATTTATTTTCAACTTCGATTGAGTTCTCCACTTCATATTAGGAACATGGCACTCCACTCTACTACAAAAGAATAGTTAGACATCCGACACGATGCCAAAAAATTGACGCATGTAGACAGCATAAACATGGCCAGTTGTTGCACGCGACATGTCGCTTTGCGTTGTTCCAATCCCAATATGTCTTGTACCGTGGGTCAATTCCGCATGCTACATCCTGCCTAAATGAGTTATATTCCTCATCGAACAAAAAAAAAAGAAACATGGGAACTCTTTTCCTAATCAAATACCCGTACTTTTTTTAATTTTCCCCATTGTTAACACCAAATTGAAATGGTGTGTTCTCGATTCTCCAAATCTTATTATTTTTTAAAGTATCTATAAACTAAAAAAAAAACTTTTTTTGAATGGAATTATGAAAAAAAAAATGTGTGTAAAATTATAATATGTGAAAGTAAAAAGTTTGAATATAATAAATCTAATGCTCCAGCACATTATATATATATGATGAGCTGTAAAAATTATGAGCGGATTATGTTTTTGGCTACGGATTATTTATTTGGCTCTAATTATGAAAATTGTAGAATGTTACAAGCCTTTATTGAACAAATCTTATTAGGTATTTAAGTAGTAAATAATAAACCTCATTTAAAAAACTAAAATAAAAGTTAATAAATAAACAGAATTAAAATTTTTAAAAAATGATTTAAAATTAACTTTATGAAAAAGGTGAGAAATAAAATACATTTAATTAACCACTTATACAAGTAAAATACTATAATGAAGGAAGTAAAATGTAAAGTTATATAAGCCAAAAGGAGTTAAGGAATATGAATACGAAAGAGAAAATCTAGTTAGTAAATATATGTAAAAATAAATATTTTAAACTAAATTTGTAAAAAAAAATGTGACAAAGGAAATATATGTAAATAATGAAACATGTAAGTAATATACTAGTAAGAAAGAAATAAAATATATTTGCTTACATAAAGCTAAAAGGAGCAAAGAAAAATGAATGTGAATGAGAGAATCTCGTAAATAAGTTTTTACTAGATTTACTAGTTAGTAAATATACGTAAAAAAAAATTATTTAAAATTAAAGTTATGGAAAAAGTGAGAAAGAAAATAT
>NW_027106999.1:720247-721298 GCF_000696795.3 Halyomorpha halys
AGAGGTTTAAAGATTTATGAAGAGGGCAGTTTAAACTAAACAAATTAGTAAATAGTCACTGAAAATGAAGAAAAGTTCTACTTTTAGTTTTGTATTTTAATTCTTTGTATGTCTTAGAAATATATCTAGATGTTTGTCTAAAGGAAGTCCTAAGTAGGGGATTTGAAAGAATAAAAGTGATATTACTAAAGGACTGAGTGGGACAGCACTTTGTAGATAAATCACATACAACTAAGAGAAGGATTGTGAAAAAAAAAAAATCATCACAGATTTATCACAGAAAAATAAAATCCATCCTCTTTTAACTACGTTAAGGTTGCTAACTCGAGTCATTAGAAATAAACTTAACAGCACACAGGATTTGTGCCAAGGAATGACATGTATCCCGGAAAGAAGTGTGTTATTTACTATCACACATTATTTTTAACCTCAAAAACTTTATAGAAACTATTTCTCATAACTTATATGACTCAGATAACCGGGTTATCACAATAACTTCCTAAGAGAATTGTACTATTTAAACCCCTCAGGGTTATATCTTTACAACGCTATACAGAAAAGGTAATTTGTTTTGACAATAGTTTTATGTAGAAATCAGATTTTTGACGGAATCTACCAATGTCCAATTCGCACTGAAATAGTCTGACAGAGCTTAAATGACAGATATTTGAAAAATTACCTTTAAATTTGTTCATTTGAAAAAATTAACAATTTCATATGTTTTTAGAAAATGACAGATAAATATAAATTATAAAGAATTTGAAAATTAACTTAGGAGATTAAAGGAAAAATATTTTTTCCAACGTTGAAAATATATTTCTGTAATTAATAGCAGTACTATAGACGTATTTTAAATAGTTGAAAAGCCAAAACATGAAAAGGGTATTTGACGACATAGAACAAAGAATTGAAAATAATGTTAACATTATTCTCAGTCAATTCGCAGACCGAATCATAAATGTAAATGTTTTACTATAGATACGGGATGATTAAAACATCATGGATTGTTAATATCATGTGTGTAAAATTATAATATGTGAAAGTAAAAAGT
>NW_027106999.1:721496-721993 GCF_000696795.3 Halyomorpha halys
AAGTAAAATACTAGAATGAATGAAGTAAAATATAAAGTTATCTAAGCCAAAAGGAGTAATTAGTACTTCATTAATTATTACTTCAAACTTAGTACCCCACTCATACGAAGTAAGTAGTCACCTCACTTTGATGTGCGTATCTTGTTCCTTAAATAATAATTTTAACAGGCCGGGCCTAACCATTGTTCTTCTCAAAAGAATGGCCGAACAATTTCCATCTCAAATACTTGCACGAAAGATATCTATCAAATGAAAATAGACATAATAGTAATGGACTTAGATTGTAATGGGCGGTAGTAATAGAATTCCTAATGGAAAGAATAGGGATCTATTTAGGGCCAAATCAGCTACGAATGAGACAGTTGGGATAATTTTATTTTTTATAAAAGGAGGATTGAGTGGATTTGAGATTGTTAAGATTCAGATGTTAACATTATTCTCAGTCAATTCGCAGACCGAATCATAAATGTAAATGTTTTACTATAGATACGGGATGA
>NW_027106999.1:722043-727184 GCF_000696795.3 Halyomorpha halys
GAATCATAAATGTAAATGTTTTACTATAGATACGGGATGATTAAAACATCATGGATTGTTAATATCTTTACTACTGGTTTAACTTATTACGCATTTTACTGTACAAATTTTCTAGTTTTGACATATTTCGGCACTTGGATAAACAACTTTTGTAGAGTTTTTATAGTAGTATTTTTGTAATTAGGTGCTGCCCATGAACGATAAGGAATTTAACTTTATGAATTTATAATAAATAGAAAATTAAATAAATCAAAATAACACTCGTATGGAATAGATAATCCCAGCTCATTTCTATTATATGATGATGTCGAAACATGCAAAAACTATGGTGGCTTGCTTTTTCGTCCAGCAAAAAAAATTAAATTTTGATGCGTATTTTCTGACTAGATTAAGGTTTTTAAAAAATAAATAAAAATCATATTATCATTTTCAAATAAGCGAATAGGACACTCTAAAGAACTATAAAATACCGTGTTAAATTTGTAATTGATGTTATTTCTGTAGGTGTGATTGATTACAGGTTTTAACTACTTGAAACTAATAGTTCAAAAGCCCAAGAGGAGAAAAAAGTAGATATTTTAACCCAATTTTTTATTACTTTAATGAAAGCTATGTAAAATTACTAGTAAAAATTGATAAGTTTGCTAAGTATACGTAAGGGGATGAAAAATGGCGGCTTTTCAAAAACGTTAAAAAAAATGATTTTTCATTCAGAGCTCTATATCTTAAAAACTACCAACAAAAATATAAAATCTAAGATAACATCATTTAAAGTAGAGTAAATTTGCTGAACTTTAAGCCCTAATAGAGCTATCTACGTTCCATAGTTCTCGAGATATAGCTATTTAAAAGTAATATTTCATAAAACTGTTGTATAGAACGTACTGAAACAACAGTAGTTGGTGAATTTATTTTGAAGAATCTATATCTCAAAAACGATTTGACCTTCAGATATCTGTTAATACTCAAATTAAAGCTAGTTTAATGGGCTATGAAGTAGTTTAATACGTTTACTGTTGTAGGAGTAGTAGTTTTCATGATATTTGCTAAAATAAATTGATTTATAGTTGTTCGGACAAATTTTCATTTGCCAAATTTATATTCATATGTGAAAATCATAAAAACTACTATTCCTACGAAGATAAGAGTCATAAACTACTTTATAGTAAGTTAAATTTTCTTTATTTTAAGTGTTGGCAGACATATGTGCGTTTTATGGATCTAGATATATATTTTTTTAAAAATCCAACATTTTCTAGGAATAATTAGAAATTAACAGTTGAATTTATTTTGTCAAATATCATAAAAACTACTACAAAGATAAACATTATTAACTGTTTTATAGTAAATTTAACTAGACATCTATACGTCCAATGGTTTCTGAAATAAAGTTTTTCATAAATCAAAGTTATTGTCCGAACAATTATAAATCAAATTTTATTAGCAAATGTCATGAAAACTACATTCCCACGAAGATAAAGGTGATAAACTACTTAATAGTTCATTAAACTAGCTTTAAT
Source organism: Halyomorpha halys (assembly GCF_000696795.3). NCBI lineage: Eukaryota > Metazoa > Arthropoda > Insecta > Hemiptera > Pentatomidae > Halyomorpha > Halyomorpha halys. The sequence continues at coordinate 723,564 of NW_027106999.1, forward strand.
TTGAGTGATAATAGACACCTATACGTCACATAGTTCCTGAAATATAGATTTCTCAAAATAAATTAACTAACTACTAATCTCAGTAGATTTTTAAAAAAGTTGCTTTTTAAAAAGCTATATCTCGAGAACTATTGGACGTAAATAGCTCTATTAGAGCTCATATTTCAGAAAATTTACTCTCTTTTAAAATAATGCTCTTTTAGATTTTTTAGTGTTGTTGGTAGATATAGATATAGACCTCCGAATGAAAAATTATTGTTTTTTTAAGGTTTTGAAACAGCCGCCATTTTTTATTCCCCCTACTTATACTTCAATGAGGCAGACTCATCAATTTTGACTATTAATAATACATAGTTTTCATTAAAGTAATCAAAAATTGGGGTGAAATAACTACCTTTTTTTCTTCCCGGCTCTTGTAATAAATCATTTTCGTAAAACTTCTTGTGTGAGTAAGATTCACACAAAATAACGTACATGAGAAAGGTTAGTACTCTAAGGTTAAGCATGTCAACTAGAGAAATCAGTTAAGAATATTCAATATTTAATTAGATATCTATTTCGTAGGCATTAAACAGTATGAATTAATATTCTTCTATAGTGAAGCATATGCAAAATGAGGGAACCGTTTCAAATGTTAAGGACCATTATATCCTTTTAGTAATAACGGGAATGTCCGCAACGTTAAAAGGGGTTGAACAAAAACTGTCCGTAACCCCCTCCCCTTCCCGCAATCCAATCGTTCAAGGAAAATTACTTAACTAAAATAACTCCAATTTAAATAATTGAGGGGGGAGATCCTCTTTCACCAATTTTCGGTCTTGTATAATAGACTCCGTATCGGTTCCTCTTTAATTCGGTTTTGAAAGGTCGATTTCTGAAGGCAGGACTTTTCTTCGGTATTACCCTAACCCAATATTGATTCAGAAACCATTACATGATTAAAATTGAAAGTGGATTGTGAAACGTCCTTCTCACATTTACCGATTGAAAACTACAACAGGCGATTTCTATAGGAACATTTTAACTGAAATTTCGAATTAGCTTGACGATATCAGAATACACAAGCGTACTCAACAGAGGGACAAAAGGTTATGAGATTACTTGTCAGGCCGTTTTCTGTCATCATAGCAGAATACTGACAAGAGTAGACCACTACTTAAGTAAAACCCATACTTGAGGATTGAAACTGTCTAATTTATACTGTAAATACCGGTGATAACATTTAGTAAAGTATTGAATACATTATTTTAGCCAATTTAATAAAATGTTACAGGGAAGCAAACCCATTATTCAACACACTGCTGTTATAAAGATGTGATGCCAGAACCAGTGTTGCTAATGCCAGTATTTTTTTATCTTTGCAGACAATGTGCAGGTATTGAGGATTATGGTAAAATGGATTTACTTTATTGTTAACTATTTTTTTTGTTAAACCTTAGATACTTTTTATGTTACTAACAAGTTATTATTTTTCCTTAATTTTTTTATTTCAAAACATAGGCGTACATAGACCATTTAGAGCCCATATTTAATTTTAGGTCTCAGAATAAATTTATTTTGGAGGCCTGAGATGGAATATTTGATGTTTTTGGGAAAATATATAAAAACCATGTTTGCCGCCTATCATCATTACATTTCGTAAAGTTGATGCTGACAGTTCACTATCAAGTCGCATATACAAGGCAGTTAAACATGGCAGTCATTAGTCCACTGACTCTACTTCTACTATTCACGCTAGACCAAGTGCGACATTACTGAAACTATGTACTTACACCATGGTAGTGGCTAACATTTTGGCCGTAATAACGAAAATAGTACGATAGTTTACTATCAAGGCTTCTACGTGCCACATGTGATAGTTAACGTGGCTGTTAGTCTACTTACATTACTTGTACTATTAATTAAGTATATTTAAATCTGTTCGATTGACCTTCTCCTACACATCCCTGAAACTTTTTTTTTTTTAAATACTTTTTTATTTATTGAAAGATATTACAATCTGCCACACAGTTGTGGGTAATAGGTAATAGTGATGAATGATCTAATACATACTAAAATAAAATAAAGTAAATAAATGAATGAAAAAATCTCTTAAAATATATACAAACTGAAGAATAAACAAAATGAACATAATCAAACTATATGTATGAAATATAAATAAATAAAATAACATAATAGTCTCTAGTCACATTTACATTACAATATTTACACAATCGACTTGAGGATTCCTGAGCCCACTCTATTCCCCACGTGTGAGGGGTAGAGCAGAGCTCAAAAGATCCCAGCGCATCCCTCTCGCCGCATCACTGATCCCTGAAAGTATTAAAAATATTTAAATAATTGACAGTAGTAAAAAATCTACTTTGACTGGACAATGACTTATATTTAAGAGACGGTAAAATATACGGATAAATTTGATTAATCTATGTGATAGTAAATTTCATAAGCTTTTACAATGTTCTGCCCCACTCACCATTTTTGAAATATGCGACATAAACTCAACAAAAGTATTAGGAGTTGTTCGTGGGACCTTCTCCTGTACATTCCTCAAACTTTTAGAACTACGTGTTTAAATGGAGGAAAGAAACGTAATTTGATTGGACTAATTTCAAAAGGCAATTAATCTTGCAGTAGTAAGACAAACGATCGACTGAGGTGAGAGAGTGGCTTTAATCGTGGCCAAATAAACACCTCCTAAAAGACTAGCGATAAAACAAGCCGCTATCCGGAGATCTCTCAACACCCCCAATGATGTGCCCTGTAATCAGGGGCCGTGAAGGAGAAGGGAGGATAGCAGCTTGTTATTATTCCTACTAGCGCCGGGCGGGACAACATGTCATTAGCTAGCTACTGAATCTCTGATCCTGACGTAGGCTGCAATTATATTGTTAGCTTCGCTCCTTAGTGGCCGTTTAGTTCTTCCTTTTCTTCTCTGGTTCACTTCTAAATGGTCATTTCCACTTCATAAGCACTCATTAACAGAATCGATGGCACAGGGTTCGAATTCTGGTCCGTCATGCTCTTTTGGAGAGTTCATTCCTCTCTAGCCAGGAATTAGAACATTATTCTAATGATTTGGGCATAAATTCTTACCATTGTGGCTCCCAGTGCCTTTCACGTCAACTCAACACATTTTTTGAACTTTACCATATCAGATTTCAAATCTTCAGTCTTCAAATTTCGCGCAGGTGAAATTTTACAGCGAAACTGTTAAATTCTATTGAGATATGTTCACTACTTTTTTTATTACAGAGCTGTTAAGTCCATACAAATGGTCCAAAAACAGAGAACAACACGATCCGGAATTGCTGCGGAAGATTCCCTTATTTATCTAGAGATAAAGGATAGGTATCATTGTACAGTAGGGGTATTCAAGATGTATTAAATGTAAAATGTTTTACTAGATAACAGAGTCCTAACCTGTTGAAGGTAGGTTCTGTTTAGAGTTTGCAAATGAAAATAGTAGTAAGAAAAGTGGTTAATAAAAGTTTTAAATTTGGGAAGGAATTTTATAGAAGAATTTATGGGACAAAGGCAATTAGCCGGCATTTAAAGAATTTTAAAGGAAAAAATAAAAACAAAATAAGGAATCCTTGAAAATGACCTAAGTGGTCGAAACGT
>NW_027106999.1:727309-750873 GCF_000696795.3 Halyomorpha halys
ATCAAAATTGTTTTAAAGAAACTAAACCACTCTCAAACAAGTATATTAACAAAAAATAAATCTAATGTTTTACTATGTTAAATGTTATAAGAGTAGGATTGTGAGCAGCCCAATTTCAAGTCATGTTAAAAGTTAACTGCATAAGAGCTCCTACCGGATTTTCTGAGCAACTTGTTTTATACATAACCTTTCCTTCCAAAACTCCATATTATTGTTTACTTCTAAGTTTTTTACAGTAATTTATTACAACATGCCTAAATTAAGAGAGAAATGAAAGTTGTGTAAAAGTTTGGCTGCCGAATGCACAAAGTACCCTAACACGACTACAAATAAAACGCTGACGAGCTCAGGTTGTCTGTTGCGTGACGTCATTCTCCATTTAACAAACCTAATAACAGACTCTCAACCTCATGTTAAATCGTTTTAACATGGTAAAAGAAGGAAATATTTCTTCATTTAACATAAGTTTTTCCATTTAACACGCTTTAACATGTTAAACTAAAGTAGTATATTCTTAGTATATTCTGTACCTACCATATTACATGCCACACTATAATTAAGTTGAGCTATAATTTCTCAAAACCTAATTTAAAATTTGTATTCTTATTTTTTTAGAAAATTAACATAACACAAAATCATTTCTTATAGTGACTTTTAATTTCTAAATTAATCTAAATCAAACGATTCTTTTTAAGTTAAAAATATTATATAATTTTAAATAAAAATGTTCATGGCTACGGAATGGCTTTATTATGAATCGGTAATCTCGTCGAGATTTATAGTTGCTACCAAAGACTTTAAATAATTATTTTTAATAATCAAAGTACATTATTCGATAGCCCTTAGGCCTCGATTCGAACTTTAGCAGGGACATTAATTGGAAGAAATGGTTGGCCCGTGTTTTCTTTCTATTTTCGCAAAAAACAAATGGATATGATATGCAACGGAAAATTACAATACATGTAACTTCATACTCAACATGGCAAACTAACCTGGTTCTTTTGGCAGTATTAAATAAATATAAAATTCCCTGTAAACACCAGTCGTGCTCACGTCCGACGGCACTCACTAAACAACCAAAGACAAACTGCAGAGTTGTATCATATTCAATGTAGTATTTACATACTATTTTTAAGTACTATAGTATTTATAAGGCGAAATATTTAATTTTAAAAAATGTTAAAATGTGTTAATCCCATTTTTTTTTGTATAATAAAAAAATGGGAAAAATATTTTATTTTTAGATATTATGCTCCATTTTTTCAGTCTTTTTTACACTCGTCTCCTGGAAAACATAAATTTATAGAACTAGAGAATATTTTGAGAACTAGAGCAATAACATATTTTCACTAATTTTCCGAGTTAGTGTACCATTGAGGTCGAAGAACAAAAATAAAAAACAATCTAATTGTAAAACATCATCTTATTCTTTAAAAAGCATTACATCCTCTAAATTATGAAAAAAATATATAACTAAACTTCCGATACAGCAAATGGGGGTTAAAATTCACCCATAGCATTTTTGGGGTAGGAGACCTAGGCCCTGGGTTCGAATCCGTCTGTAGCAGGTAATATTTATTCTATTACTATAGCCGCGAGTAAACCCTATTGTTTCAGGACCCCTTTGGGGTCCAACCAGCCTCTATAAAGTTGGTACCCTTAATTCGGAAAAAAATCTGACCAAATAACCTCCTTGCACAACCGATGGTCTAGCAACAGAACGTTTTTTACAAATTAATACACCCATGCGTAGTAGTGGTACAGATTTTTTTTTTTATAAAAAGGGATTAATTACAGGCCAGGAAATACTAAAGCCATTAAATAATTTAGTGTTGAAGAAATTTCGTTCTGATTAAGTGGGCAATTAATTGGGGAAAAATCAGGCGGTTGAAACGTGTCCTTGAACAAATCACCTAATTACACAATCGTGATTCATGAAACTGCACTTCCTTAGAAATTACTGAAACCCAGACCCTTCATAAGTTGTAGCGTTACAGATCATAATTTGTTATTTGCGACTTCTCTGATCATTTCTATTTGTAACCGTTTAATTGATATGTTTAATTAAATTCCATGGAATAGATTAAACATATCAATCTTCAATTCATATTAAAAGCTATTGAATTAATTCATTGAAACTGTTACAGGAAATACAGCGATTAATAAACACTAGAATAATTATCATGAAACACTGGTAACATGTGTAATAGTTGTTGGGAAATTAATATCAATTATATCAGAATAATTCAATACAAACCAATGATCTTTGGTCGATAGAGCGAAAGTTTATTGGACTGCAATCAAAGAAAGTCGAAAGGCCAAATAGATGATGAGAAATTCTTTTGTAAATTATAAATGGTCAACGATTTCAGAAAGCATTAAACTATAAATTAATATGCAATATCGTAAAAAACTACTGGCCCTACGAAGATAAGTGTCATAAACTATTTTATAGTATGTTAAACTAGCTTTATTTGGAGTGCTGGCAGACATATATACGTCTAATGATTCCTGAGATATAATTTTCATAAATCTACCTCTTTTTCTGTAGTACTTGAAATAAACATTTTACGATTTTTTTTTTATCATATATCATGAAAACGTCTGTATGAAGCATGCCCTCAACCGAATTGACGGACACACTTTTGATTGGCTGGTTGGGTTGGAGTGGACTGTATAATTAAAAATGAACATGATTAATTAAAAAATAAAATTCTATTGTTTTATGTTACAAATGGTGTAGTGGGTGGCCGAAAGAAAACATTTATGATTGAATGGTTAGTAAAATTTTGAATTACTGGGCTATGGAAATTGTAGATCTAAAATTGAGGTGGTTGATGATGATGTGGATGTTAACTATTACTAGATGAACTTACTCTATGGTTCTTTCTTCCCTCCACATTCTCATGCCTCTCTTCCCTCTGCTTCTGAGAACAACTCCAGGAGTTCTACTCACTCATGGTAGATTCCTGATGAGAGACAAAAAGAAAGAAAGAATTCCTTCTACCAGGAGACAAGATGGCTCTCTTCTCACCTTAGTCTGGGTTGCTTCTCTCCACAGAGAGCGCTGGAGGAGGTGAGTTTTGACTTTTGGCCACATGGGCGCTAGTATATCCTGTAGGCTATTATGCCATAATGTTTGATGGTGGCCCCTCCAATTCAACCTTTCGGTTGCCGTAGGTTAACCGGAACAACATCATTAAATACTTCATAAAATATTAAACCAGCTTTAATTCGAGTGCTAATGCACATATGTGCGTCCAATGATTCCTGAGTTTTCCCAAGATAAATTTACTAACTACTCATTTTTCAGTGCATTTTTTACGTTGGTTTTTAAAAAGCTATATTTTGGGAACTATTGAACGTTAATTGGACTATATTACTATAAATCAGTTTATTTTATCAAATATCATGTATATTTAATATGTATAATATATTCATAAAATAAATTATATATTTATTATAAACTAGCTTTAATTGGAGTTCTAATAGACATCTGTACGTCGAATAGTTTTTAAGATATAGGTTTCTAAAAATAAATTCAATTACTACTGATCTTTTAGTACATATTTGTTATGAAATGTTGCTTTTTAAAAGGATATATTTTGGGGACTATAGAAGGTTATAGTTATAGCCCTCTATTAGAGCTCATATTTTGACAAATTTATTTTACTTTAAATGGTGCTCTATTAGGTTTTCTAGTGTTATTGATGATTGTGAAGTTTTGGAGCTTTGAATGAAAAATTAATTTTTTTAGCGTTTTTCACAGCTATACTTTTTTATTCCCACTAACTATACTTGACAAAATCATCAATTTCGACTAGTAATTATACAGTTTACTTTTAGGTAATCAAAAATTTGTGTGAAATAATGGCTCTTTATTCTCCTCTAGGGCTCTTGTACTATAATAATAACTCCTTGCCAAACATTCATTTCTTTCAGCTCATAAGACAAATTTACACATCGACTATTCAAACATAAATCAAGGAATTTCTTCAAAATAAGTTCCTTATACTTAATTTTCCAGACTATGGAAATCTGGAACGTACTAACAAATGAGAAGCATGGAATAAAAAAGATAGATTGAAGGAAAGATTGTTGGCGCTGGTTCAGGGCTCCACATATTTCACATATTATTCTTCTTTATCATGTTTTTATTATGCAAATCCTTTTTGGTCGAATTTTTCTTACTTACAGCTCTAATACGGTAGTGCTTTGCCTCGGAATAAACCAAGGGGCCGAGATGGTAATTGAAAAATAAGGGGTTAAATTTTAAACACACAATATATCCTCTATAAATATTTTCAATATATTACTACAGAGACAGGGTTGATAAATTAAATTATCAAACCATAAATATGTATAAATAGATGTGTCCTATAGGTCTAAATGTACTATAATATAAACTTTTGAGAATAATATAAACAAATTGATATTCTTTAATGTTTAATTAATGATGGCAGCTAATTTATTTTGTACTGTTCATTATCAATTATTCAAATCAATTATCAAATGTGTCTGTATGTATTTGTTTAATAAATATATAAATTCGATGTAAAATTTACTATCATATATATTGTTAACTTTTCTCTTGACTGTTGTAGGTACATATTTTTTATTTTTGGTGGCTATTGAGAATCATTTGATGATATAACTTTGTTTTGGCGAAGTTTCGCAACCTACAATGAGAAAAACAGTTTTTTTTAGAACAAATAATTGCTAACTCATAAGAACATTGTGTAATTGCGTAATTTTTGATTAATAAATATTGCGAATAAAACATTTTCTAATAAAAACAATACTTACAATTCTCTATTGCAGTGTGTTCTGATCTCTATCTTCAGGTTTAGGCAGGAACTGAATCGGTTTTGAAATAAAAGTAAGGTTTAATTAGATTTTTCCATTTTTTCTCCCTTGCTGATAGTCAGTCTGTTATTTATATTTTATCTTTTTAAATTCGTGTTCAAACAGACAAAACATAATGTATAAATAACAGACTGACTATCTGCTGGGAAGGAAAAAAACAACAAAAACAGTTACATGTGGGAAAGCCTAATTAAACCTTACCTTCATTTTAAAACCGATCCAGTTCTTGTCTAAATCTTAGATAGTATGATCTGAAGATGGTATGACCACACTGTAGAACACACTGCAATAGAAAATTATATTGTTTTTATTAAACAATGTTTTAATTGTAATATTTATTAATCAAAAATTACAGTATCTACTAGTAGTTTTATAGCAAATATTTGTTCTAAAAAAGACTCTTTTTCTCATTGTAGGGGGTGACTATACAAACAATAAAGTTGCGTTACGCCGCCAAAACGAAGTATCTATAATATCTACTGATCTTTAAGACCCACAATGTAGGTTATACTAGAGAGTTTATGCGATAAGTATTAGTTTTGTTGGTTTGATGGCTTTCCTCCTTAAAGTTAGTCGTATCTTATATTATTCATCGGATTTAAAAAGAAAATTGTGATGAACTAAACTAAGAAATAATTTGTTTAAATAAAATAAATTTTATCCATTTTTAGTTTCAAAACACTATATTTCTTTTAAGAGTCCGACGTTTCGGTCAATTCGGCCATCCTCAAGGACAATCGATTACAAATAGCTTTTATTATATATTTATGATTTTTAACAATTTACAATATTATTAATAAATTATCGTACTATAAATACAATTAGAAAACTTTATGCAGGCTATTCTGCCCAGGTCATTAATTTCAGTCCACAATTACCCCATGAGACTTTAAAACATTAGGGAATCATATAATGTTAATAATAAGCAATCCTTAGATTATGTCTAATTTTTTTGTGCCAATTCTTTATATTAAATTAAAACTTAAATCACAGTTAATTTTAACTATTATAATTTATCACAATATTTGAAACCTTCCCCCACACTCAGGTCAGGCATTAAATTTAATAAATTATTTTGAGACTAAACATTATTTAATTTAAACAATAATAATAAATTTCAAGAAAGTGTAAAGATTATATATAAACTAAGAAATAGTTTTATTTAGAAAAAATTGGGATGATTAACGCTTTTTAAATTCGACGTCTTGAAATATGGAGAACATAATTTAAAGTATAGTTGTTTCTGAATAATATGAATGACAATAATATAAATTACATAATATAATTATAATTATTATTTAATTTGTGGCAATTTATAATAGTGATTTTATTTTTTTTCGCTAAAGGCCGAAAGCTCCAAAATGCATAACTAAATAATAAAAATCAAGAAATGAGATTGTCTTAAATAAAGAACCTTGAATAATGTTTTAATTAAAAAATAAATATGAAGGCTTAAATAAATATTTATACATTACTTACTACAACCATTTTGTTTTCATAGTAAATGTGACAATTTATTTCTTACTTCTTTTTTAATAAACAATACTTTTAAATAAATTTTAGGGCCACACGCAGCTCAGATAGCCACATGACAGGCCTAGGTCCATCGTTCTGAGATCTGCGGGTGGCGCCGGTTCCAATCCAGCCACGGCAGGAATCTGAATGAAAAACTTTGACACCCCACCATCGTTCGAATAGGTTGGGCACCTGTAGATAACTATGTAAACATCCGCTTCGCTGTGGATTGCCTTTAAAAAAAAAATAATTAAAAAAATAAAATAAATTTTATACGTTTCTGGATTGAACATAGAGCATAATCCTGAATCGTTAACAAATAAAAAATAATATTATAAAGAAGTATCAAATGATTTATCATTATTTATTATTATACAATTTCAGAGACTTTCTTGTTTAACAATATACGAAGAGTTCATAATTCTACCAATAGTATATATGACTAATTAGATAAATTATCTAATATACTATAACCACTACATACTCCATGTAAGGGATAATCTCTGAGAGTAACAACCCAGCGTAAGGAAACGAAAAAAGTACTTTCCTTGCTGGATCATTAAGCTACATTAGATCTGAAACAATGAAACGTTCTTCGAGAGTGACAAGACTGTAGGGCAATTGTACACATTAACAATGTAATTGGAGCGACTTAAATGGAGAGTCTAGGTACCGGCTCGACAAGTCGTGCACTCTCAATTTGTGTAATATGTGACTTCCTACTTTACAATAGTGAGGAGCTCCGCTACTTTCTAAACGAAAATAAGTACTCAAGATTTGCAATAACAAAATTATTCATATAATTTAAATAATGATTAAACGTTATAGATAAATATTAGATCTGTCAAAACAAGTATTCGGATTGTGTGTTAATATACTGTTTTTTTTTATCATTTATAAGTGTTTATACTTCTTCATGTTAATGACAAAGAATTATAAGTTTTTATATTGATGGCAGACTGATGATGAATGATTTGTATATTCTAAAACTGGAAGAGAGAGTTGGGCGAAAACTAGCTATAGTTGAAAATAATAGCTAAAATTGTCATGGTTACAATATTTATTTAAGAATGATTCATGGTATTTTTAGTTATTGGTTTCAACTATAACTTATTTTTGACCATCTCTGCTGGAAGTTTTTTTTAATTTTATAATAACAAATAGTGACAAATTATTGGGTAATTATTTTTTATTAAACGACAATATATATATTTTTTTGTTTAATAATGTATTTATTGTTATTTTCAACTGTATACATATATATACATCAAGCATATTTGCTGTAAGTGATATTATGACATAATACAAAAATGTGGAGAATCTACCCATTGATAGAACTCTAAATACATTTCTAAAAGAGATGATACCGAGGCCATCTTCTTTTCAGGCGCCTAGGAGGATTATTAGGTAATGAAGAAGAAGCCAGGCTAGAAACGAGTTGGTTTGGGTGGTTGGGAAGTTTATCATGGAAGGATTGGTATCAGGTTCTGGCCAAATCCGAAACATATGGGACATTGAGGTCCTGATGGATGATTTGATTTGTGACAAAATAAGGAGCATTAAGGATTTTACGAAGGATTTTGGACTGTAAGGATTAGATTCGGGAGAAATTCGGTTTAGTGGAGCCCCATAGCTCAACTCCGTATGTCCAGATAGGCCTTAAAACAGTCATGTAGATCAGTCTTTTGTAATGGATTGGCAGTTTGGACCGCTTATCTAGTAAATGTTGTAATGGTCGGAATCGACGAGCATTTTCCTGTATTTTCAGTCTTGTATGAGGATTACATGTCACTAATTTGTCCAGATGTAGTCCTAAGTAATCTGTAACAATATTTTCACTTTTTTTGATTCGTCAACGTTTCAGAATTATCCCGAATTGTATCTTTTTTTAACCATTTATGTACGTACTAATATAAGCATCATAATTAATACTGGCGTTATTTTAAGGACAAAATCCAGGAATCAGAATCAATACTCGGAGAAACAAATATAATCTGTCATTGCAAGATAGTTTACTATTAATTAAGACATAAAGTTAAACTAAATCAGTTCTGAACAAGGCACCGTATTCATGCATTATATAGCAACATAATTAATTAAAATAAATTTGACTAGGAAATGCTTTCAACCCTATAATCATTAAAGCGAATGAAATATATATGGATATTTTAGGTTGTTTCAAATTCACATGTATTTGGATGATTACAATATTGTGACACAATTAAAGACAGAAAGGGGAAAAAACAATGTACCAATAAAAAAAATAACTAATGCTATTATAGTTGATTAATATATTTCATTAGGTCTAAATTGTTGTTTGTTAAATCGTCTCACAACCCCTAACGATTCCCCCCTTAATTCTTTTTAAAGGCCAAGCAAAGCCCACTGAAGGAGAACTTCACCCTATTCAAAGCCTGGAGCAGCACTGCTTCAATATGGCCACCGATTCTCTCAGTTTGCCTTCCTATGATAAGGTTTGATCATTAGAACTATCACTCCCTTGATAGTATCATTTTATTGATAAATTGCTATTTTTCAATTCAATTTCGGATAATTGAACAGTTTTCTTTAACATTAATATACAGATAAGTTGAATACGTTGATAAACATTGTATGGTTCTTCTGAAATCCAGTATTAAAAAAAAAAAAAAACTCATTCCCCAGTACGTGACTCCACTATCGAAAATCCTTTTCAGCTAGGGAGTGAGAATAACATACAATAGTAATTTTGCTATTTGTTTCACTTTATTCCATTTGCCTTTGTTATTTTTAATTTTAACAAAATCTTGTATTTCCTCCTCTACTAACATAGGAGGGCAAATAAACATTTTCGTATTAAACATTTATATATTTTAAACTTCGGGTTATTTAAATAATATAATGACTAGCTTCGGTCTCTCGGCAATTGCATACATGTTTTAAATGTTAGAAATTTTATAAAAATTTCCTTTAGCTGACTTCCAAAATATTAACTTAAATTCATACATTTCGATTTTTTTAATAAAAAATCATATCTTACCAACTAATTATTATTATTATTATAGCTCACGTCATAGGAATACTAGAATTACCAGACAGAATATTTTTTTTTTTATTTATTTAATGTAATTTACAACTGTACAAAATAATACAATAGGTAAATATGTAGTATGTTTCAAATACACTTGAAAATCTTGGGAAGGAACCACCCATTGGTAGTACTTCAAACATTAATTTAAATTAGAAGGTCTCGTGGCCATCTTCTTTTCAGACGCCTCAGAGGATTATCAGGGACTGTTAAGGATGAAATATTAAGAATTAATGGGTTAAGATGGTTAAGGAGTTTGGAATGAAAAGACGCATATCTGTTTTGGGCCAAATCTCTCAAATCAAAAGGTCTTTTTTGAATGAGTTTATTTGTGACGTAATAAGGAGCATCAATGATTTTGCATAGGATTTTGGATTGTAACGATTGGATGCAGGAAGAATTTGGTGGTTTGGTGGAGCCCCAGAGCTCAAATAGAATATTTAAATACCAAAAGATATCAGATTTTTCGAATGGTTTAAGTCAAAGAATATCGAAGGAAATATTGTACCGAAATTTTGAAATCAGCCAGATCCATATGAATTGAGTTATAAAAATATAAACGAGAATGTTTTAACATTTTCTTTCAGTAATTCAGATTTATTTCCGACCAAAAGTCGTACTGCGGTTGTTTTCCTGACCGAGTGGGCCGAGCGATAGCAATAAAATTAGAAATTTAAATTTCTCGAAACTTGGATGAGACTGGTCTGCGCTCGAACAAGATACCTCACACCTTACAGCGATGAAATAAACTTGTCTGTATCTAAAAATAGAACAAATAATGTATTTACTATTTTCTTTTTAATGGTTATGAAGAATTATATATTTAAAATGATTTTTTATATTGGCAAATTCCAGTGACTGGACTAATAACTTCCAAATCTTATTGTATTAGAAACTTTAGCGTTTGTTCTGGTTTGATACAGATTCCAAATTACTTTTTCTACTTTTTTCCTCGTATCTTCTTATCTTAAGAAATAGAAAACATTTGAGAACATGAAACTTCTAATCGGCCGCCAATTTTAAATAAAAGGCAGATATTAAGAAAAAGTAAAAAATAAAAGTTTAGTTTTCATTATCAGTAATTTAAATAATGTTTTAATTTATAGCTAAATCATTGGTGTGTGAAATTTTAAGATGTGGTTAGGGGTGGTGTATGGGCATCGATATGTATATTCATTTTTTTTTTTGGTGGGTCTTTAGGATCAGTCAATAATACAACTTTAGTGTATGATGTTAATCATTTATTATTCACAACAGGTCGTCTGCAGGGCTAAAATAAATAGTAAGTGTATAGTAAAATAAAGGTGATAGGTAAATAAATGAGAAAACTAACATAAATTATAAAATAATATGTCGTTCATTGAGGACCGGTAATATATTTAATAAAAATTATATATATATGTATAATATTTCCTATATTTCGGAAGCTGACTGTGACTTTCACAAATAGGTTGAGGAAAATAACCCGACAAAATTCAAAGAGCTAAATAATTGGCAGAAACAGAGAGGAAGATGAATATGTGTGAAAATGACATCAAAGCTTTGACGAATGACACATGAAAAGAATTAACGAAGGATTTACAAGAAAATAAAACTAATTTCCTGTCAGGTCCTGGTGAAAAAACATAGCAGAAAGCTGACATGAGAAAAATCAAACGCCATTTTTTGTTCATTTATATTATATAAGCTACCGGGGTAAAATATCCGGCAACTCCATTCAGGAATTTATTTTTAAAATATTATTATATAGATATCTGTCATATTATTATAACTGAAACAGAATATAAAATAAATTAAAAGCAAATATCTTTTGATTCTAATGTATAAGTAATATTTTCGGAAATGTATATGGCTTAAAAATTTTATCTTCCTCATGTATTACTTTCACATTTTTAAAATAAAAATTGTGTCGATTTTGGAAAACGTGTTGGTTTCAATGATGATGAATCAATGATGTTCTTTGGGTCATTTTTTTTTTTTTTTTAAGTCATTATTATTTTGTTACATTTGTTCATTAATGTATTGTTTGGTTTCCCCCACATACAGAGCTCGGCAATGTATTTATAGAATTTTATATACCAATCTAAACTATAAACCTTTCTATTCGGTTTTTTATTGTACCATAATAATTTTCATTTTATTATTTGGTCTGAAGCATCATAATTGTTTTATGAACTTTTTATTTCCTCTGATAATCTTTTTATATAATTATACTCATAAATAAAAAATTTGTTCATCACTACTAGAACTGTTACTAGACCAACGGTTGTACAAAGAGGTGATTTGGTCAGAATCACTCTCTACTGCCGGTTTTTCTCGAATTAAGGGCACCTACTTTATGAGGTGGGATAGACTCCGGAGAGCTCCCGAACCCTCAGGGTTGACTCACATGTACAGTATCAGTATAAATAATTATCCGTCATTGCCGGATTTGAACTCGAGTCCTAGGAGTTACTAGCACAGTGTCTTACCATTAAGCTACCCCGCTCCCCTAATTAGACCCATAATACTTTTTATTCAATAATTTTCTACTTTTATTTTTATTTCTGGATGTTTTATGATTCAATAAATACAATATATTAATTAACTAAAAATATGAAATTATTATTTCATAAAATAAAACTCATGTTTCAATTTTTAAGTTGTTTCTAGACATGGAATTTAAATTTTATGATATCGCGAATTTTATAATTCTCCTAATCACATTTTTTTTGTCTTTTTTTTACTCGAATTTTTTATTCACATTACTCAATAACTTTATAAACACAAATACCTTAACTAAGATAATAGCTTTCTATCCTGATATTTTTAATCTACATATTCCTTGTGATTAAACTGGATTTTCGTCTTGACTACACAACGTAAATTGAATTCAATTTGTTCAAAATAAAATGAGATACTTCTCATGAAGCTGTCAAGTGAAAATTAAACAAAAAGTTTCAGATAGAAGGAGAGCAGAAAGCGCTACTCGGCAGTAGAAAAATCTCAACTTTATCCGAACTTCGTCAAGTCTTTGGGAAAAACGACATCATTAGTGTCAAAAACAAACGGCCAACTTAGAACTTACACAGGTCTAAAAATATGTCAGCTGTTTTTATTTCCTCAGGAGCTTATCATCCACAGATCCACAGCGAGTCGTACCTATTTTATGTGAAAAATACTCTCATACATTTTAAAAATTTAATATTCCTGTTAATCAATCCTTGATTTCCTAAAGGGTCCCAGGGGAATATTATTTTTTATCTCATGTTTGTTTTTAACTTTGTTTAGTCTAAATTACAAAAGAATATTTTTTTGGAGGAAGATAGTCCGATTGGGTGGTTACCAATAAAGGTATCAAATTAGTAACAAAATACTATTCACAAATTCCCACTGTATGTATTTTAAATTAGTACAAGAGCGAGGAAGAATAATATATCATCCCAATTTTTTATTACTTTAATGAAAACTAGGTATAATTACTATTCAAAATTCATGAGTCGGCCAAGTATAGGTAGGGAGAATAAAAAATGGCGGCTTTTTCAAAACATTAATTTCATTTGGAGCTCTTTATCTTTAAAACTACCAACACTAGAAAATCTAAAAGAACATTATTTAAAGAAGAGTAAATTTGCTGAAATATTAGCCCTAATTGAGATATTCACGTCCAACAGTTCTCGAAATATAGGCTTTTAAGAAGCAACATTTCATAAAAAATGTACTGAAAGATCCGTAGTTAGTTAATTTACCTTGAGAAATCTATATCTCAGGAACTATGTGACGTACAGATGTCTATTAGCACTCAAATTAAAGCTAACTTAATGTAATATAAAGTAATTTATGAGGTTTACCTTCGTACGAATAGTAGTTTTCATGATATTTGCTAAAATAAATTGATCTATAGTTGTTCGGACAATAAGTTTGAGTATTTAAAAACATTATTTCAGAAACCATAGGACGTATACATGTGTGTCAGCAGTGAAATTAAAGCTAGTTAAATTTACTATGAAATAGTTTATAATATTTATCTTTGTAGGAGAAGTGGTTTTTATGATATTCCAGAAAATAAATTCACAAATTGTTAATTTCTAGTTGTTTGTACAAAACGTTTGATTTTTGAAAAACTATATCTCTAACCCTATAAGACGTACACATGTCTACCAACACTGAAAATAAAAGGAAATTTAACTTACTATAAAGTAGTTTATGACACTTATCTTCGTAGGGGTAGTAGTTTTTATGATATTCGCATATGAATTTAAATTTGGCACATGAAAATTTGTCCAAAAAGCTAAACATCAATTTATTCTAGCAGATATCATAAAAACTGCTCCTACGAAAATAAACGTCATAAAGTTCTTTATAGTTCATTAAAACTAGCTTTAATTTTAATGCTAATAAACATCTGTACGTCAAATGGTTTTTGAGATACAGATTTTTTCAAAATGAATTCACTAACTACTGATCTTTCAGTTAAGTTCCATACAACATTTTTATTGAATGTTGCTTTTTAAAAAGCTATATCTCGAAAACTATTGATCGTAAATTGCTCTATTAGGGCTCATATTTCAGAAAATTTATTCTACTCTAAATGATGTTCTCTTAGATTTTCTATCGTTGTAAGTAGAGCCCCCAATAAAAAATTAATTATTTTTATCGATTTTAAACTGCCGCCATTTTTATTCTACCTACCTATACTTGGCAGACTCATTAATTTCGACTAGTAATTATACATAGTTTTCATTAAATTAATCAAACATTGGGGTGAAATAACTGCATTTTTTGACTATTGTTGCAAGTCCCCAAGTTATTGTGTAGATTGGAACTAAGACAAACATGCTCTAATAGCTATTACCAAGTCTATACTATGTGTTTATTTGTTTGTGTTATGAGATACAGTTAGCACAGTTGTATTATTATAGATGTTATCGACATAGGCAAAGTAAATTGTCAACATATTACTTCATCTTAAAATTCTGCATGGAAACTTAATTGTGAAATGAAAGATTTCATTTTAAATTTTACGCAACAGTATCACTATTGATCAAATCCGTAATTACAGAGCTGTTAGTTACATGGTAGTTATACGGTAAAAAAAAACAGAAAACAATACGTTCTGAAATTGCTGCAGAAGATTCCCTAATTTATCTATAAAGGGTAGGTATCATTTTACAGTGTATTCCATGTTCTTTTATATGAAATTCAACATTATATAACTTAAAGTAAGTTAATATTTCTCAAAACCTAATTTAAAATATTTTGTTAATTTTCTCAGAATAAGGCCTATCTGGACATACGGAGTTGAGCTTTGTTCGAATTCCTCTCGTATCCAATCCTTTCAGTCCAAAATCCTTAATGTTCCATAATTTGTCACAAATAAATTCATCTATCCAGGACCTCTATGTTGCATATGTTGCCGATTGGACCAGAACCAGATACAAATCCTTCCACGATAAACCTCTCAACCATCCAAACCCATTAGTTTGTAACCTGGTTTCTTCTTCATTACCTGATAATCCTCCTAGGCGTCTGAAAAGAAGATGGCCTCGAAATCTTATCCTCTAGAAATGTTATTGGAGTTCTATCAATGGATAGATTTTTCACATGTCTGTATCGTGCAATTTTATAACTAACATCAAATTTACTTATTGTGCATATTTTGAATACAGAAGCAAATATAAATGAATAATTTTAAAAAAAAATTACCCAAACGAATATAAAACTTAAATAAAAAAAAGATATTTATTAGGTATCTACTTTTTTAAATAAATAAATTATAAGAATATAAAAATCACGCAGTATACAAATGTATTGCATTAAGATTTTTCAGTGAAATTTTGTTCGCACTATATATTCTACATATCTGTTTCAATAAGATTCCTAGATTCAATTAACACTCTATACATCTAAGCTCAGTAGAACCAATTCATCAGAAAAGTCAACCACAAGTATTTAAAGATGCTTACTTTATATTTCTCTCTTTTAATAATGGATCACTGGGAGAGAGAACATGTTATGAATGAGAGTGGAATAGATAGGACAAAATAGACCCAGTTAAAAACAAAACAAAATTAATAAATAAATAGAATAAAGATAGACAAAATAGAAAAAATAAACAGTTTTAA
This sequence comes from Halyomorpha halys, assembly GCF_000696795.3. Classification (NCBI taxonomy): domain Eukaryota; kingdom Metazoa; phylum Arthropoda; class Insecta; order Hemiptera; family Pentatomidae; genus Halyomorpha; species Halyomorpha halys. The sequence continues at coordinate 742,862 of NW_027106999.1, forward strand.
TATAATTTAGTTATAAAAAGAACACTATTTAATGATTTTTAGTTAAAATGAAAAAGAAAATCACTGCTTGTCAAATAAAGCATTTCTTTGTCTGTTCTACATTTTAATCTTTACCGTAACGGATTGCCTCACTGATGATATATGAAATTTTAAAAGCCTAGAGCTTTTAGTTACGTGTGAATTTTATAAATATAAAATCATATTGCACAATCAAATTCATCATTTTTTATTTCCAATGACTCAAACTCTTTATTATAAATCGGAAGATTTCTGAATATTACATGAAAATATAAAACATTTCTGATCACTTGATTAATTTGAAGCTTTTTTGAAACTATTTATTTAAATTAACAACGGTAATTTAAATAAATAATCTTGAAATAATATTTTTATTTAGTTTCTTATCTTCCTTTGAACTTAACTGTTCCGTTTATAGCGAACACGATTTTCATTATTGAATTACAAAGTATATTAACCTAAAATGTAAAACATTAAGTTTAAAAGGGGAGTTAAAGGGCCGGTATTTTAGTTCCTCGGCTTAAATATGTGGAAGAGACTTTATGAGACAAAACGCGGCCCTGAAAGGGTTTCACCTCAAACCACAAGCCTGGGCTTTTGTGAATAAGGGAGACGAACGCGGAATAAAGATTACATAAAGTGAATTTGGAGCGACATCTTTGATCTCCGTACTTGCATATTTAAGCCGCAAGTAGAAGGGAACATCTATAATTTTGTAAAATATATTCAAGAGAACAGCTACGTATCGCATACATTAAATTATTCCGCGCTTATGACCTCTTTGTCACTTCTTAAATTCGAATCTCTATGTAAATGAATCATAATCCTTTTCGAAAAGGAAAAGCTTATTTCATGTTTAAGCCCGTAGCAGTCTCCGTATAGCGTGTGTTATTTTTAATCTTCTACCTTTAAACTGTTATTTTACAACCTTAGATAAAAGAATTATTGTTAAAATCTTGAAGGCCACTCAATGATTTTCTCTTTTTAGCATTGAATATTTCGTTTAAAAAGAATTATATCGTTCATAATTCTTGATATTAATGGCATTTATCAAAGTCATATCAAAAAACCTCATTTATTTTATAAATACATACTTTGTTTTATTTACCACACATTTTTCACTTTAGTATTTCCAAAATCTACCACAAAATACGCTTTCTTGAAATAATAAAAAAGTAGTAGTTAACTCTGTAGGAGACAATAATAAACTAAATTTTTGGTTCAAATCAGTATGAGAAACCAAACAAAACGTTTATATTAAACAAGTAAATCCCAAATTTCACAACTACTGTTATCAGGGTTTTTCAAAAATACAAAAAAAAAAAAAAAATACTTATAAAAATATTTTCAAAGACTTATTTGAAGTACAAAATTTAAGTTAATGAAACTAAAATCACTTAAATTATAATATGCTATAACTGGAAACAATGCCAACAAACGGTAGTTTTCTAGGCAATATTTTCTTATTTATTATTTTGAAATTATAATTATTAAGTTTCTGTATAACTTCAAAGTTATTACCTCCCATCGGTAATCCATACAACTGCCGCAAAAATTGTAATTTTACTTTTCATTTTTCACAAAATGTCGCTCTAATTTCTATTTTTACAAAAAACGAACTGTAATTTTTCTTCTCATGGTCTTCTCAAACGATACCAAGAGAATCATGAACTTCAGTTCAGAATTTCATATGAATGAGTTGATGAATTTCACATAATTTTATCAAATCTGAATTAAAGATATGTTTTAAAATTAAATTGCATTTATATACTAACAAATTTACACACATATACATTTAAAAAAAGGTCATATACATCTTAAATTACTTATTTAAATTTCCAAATTTTTGAAAATATGATATAATAAGAAATGTAAATTTGAATTTCTTTATTGTAAACAAAAACAAAAGTAATTGAGAGAAATGAAAACAAAACTAATAAAATTTCTAAACGGTGATAGATAATGTCGAATTAAATATCTTTACGTGCAAAAATTAAATATATTATAATTTTTTTTTAAGTGGGATTAAGATCATTGACCGTACTACGTTATCTCACAAACAACTCTTGATTGTGCACGGTTAACTTAGAGGAGGTGACCTAACATCATGTTAATACGAACAGCGGCAAAATCCTATTCTCCTTCAAAGCAAAAGTAAAGGCCACGCCCATCCGGCTTAGGTTTACATTGAAGTTAATAGAAAAGTCCACCATTCTAATCTAAACTTAAACTGAAGGCGGTCAGTGATTGGCTCGTACTCTTCCCCTACTTCTCTGCCACGCCTTTGCTCCAATAAGACCCTCCTTCTTGGCTAAATTTTTCCTGCTAGCTTACCTCTTCCATCTTGAGTATACTACTTCCTCCAAATTACACACCATGATTTCTGTCGTTTCCAATATTACTGAATAGGCGGATTACCTCTGAAGTCCATTCTATCAATTAAATGTTTTAACCTCTGCCTGGACTGCAGTTAGTTCTGAGAAACGTAAGGGGGTGGGGGTTATCTAGTGGTAAACAATCTATTCTAACCATGGTGGGAGGATCATGTTTTAAAAACGGTGCCACAGCAGTTACGAGGTTGTTAAGGCGACGCCTGGCCGGTCTGGCAGATTTACCGGAGAACCTCCAAGTGCGTATTGGTGAAATCCCTAATAGATGGAAGAGAACCCTTCGAGAAGAAACCTTGGAAGAATAGAATCGACGGTGGGTGGATTGCTTAGAAGAGGCCACCCAAGGAAGTACTTTCCTACCGAAGGTTCTAGCCTTGAATCAACGTGGGTCCTCCCACTGGCTGTTCCTCACGGGGTATGGGGGTTTCCGAACTAAGCTCGCCGCACATGGCATAAACATCGATCATCTATGCCCAATTTGTCAGGTTCCTGAGACCGCCGAGCATGTCGTACTTGCCTGTACCGTCTATGAAGCACTGAGAGCCAAGATTATGAGGGAAACAGGACTCAATGTTTTGACTGAGAGCGATCTTCCTGAGCTGATGAAGAAAGAAAACTACTTGCACTACAAGACCTTCGTGTATGGGTGGAAGGAGGCTGTGGGCTCTATTTACTTCTCCCTGGGTAGAAGAGAATAAGCTACACCAGCAAGGTCTCAGTAGAAGAGCAAGATTTATTTTGTAGCAAGAGCAAGTTGTGTGGACAGCTATGTAATGTTTGTCATATGCAGCTATGACTCGTACCCACTGCTGCGATCTCCCGTATTGCCTATTGGGGTAGTGCCTAGTAGGGTGATAAATAAATAAATAATAAATAAAGCGACGCCTGTACTCCCTCGGCTGCAAGTGGCCCTCCTTTCTACCAACATACATCTAAGCATTGGTGTTCAAGGATAGCAGACGAATTGATCTAATTCCATGGATTATGGCCGTTCAGAGTTAGGAGCTTCCCTTGAGCAAAAATTCCGAGCGGTTATTCAACACTTCAACACAAAAACTACAACGTGATTCCTAATTATTTTAGTACTAGGAGTAGGTTCATAATTCAAACACTCATCAAACCAAAATTTAATTGTTATGATAAAATTAATCAGTAGGCACTGTATCATTTGTAAAAATCTTCAATGTTTATTTTATCATTGAAAAAATTGCCTTTCTTGTATTTATTTATTTCAATGTATTTCCAGTTATACGTTGGCATAACATAATTATTGATCTTATTAAGCCAATAGTTATCTTTCAATCAATTTCTTATTATAAAATAAAAGTTATGTACGATACTATATACTAAAATAAAGATTTGGATTTCGGACTTCAGGAAATACTTGGATTCAGCATATCCCTAAAAATATCTAATATTTAAATTAGATTTCATAGTTATAATTTATTCGTGATTAATGAAAATTTTTTCATGTAGTGTAAGAAAAAACAGTATTTTACATTTTATTTTTTAAGTTTAACATGAGTTTACAAATTGGCGAGTTCAAAAACAAAGGTCATACATTAGCCCGAGAGATAACTCACTTATTCACTTTTATCAACTTTACACGCTCACTAGGAGGTTACAGGGCTCTTAAAATTGGGCGCAGATGTTGCTTAAAAGCTATTTAGGAAAATTAAATATTCTGTGTGTTGCTTAAGCGAAATTTCCTTAATATCTCTTACTAATATATTCAGGTATTGTTAAACGTGTACACGCATTTAATTATTAATTAAATTATATCTGAATAAAGTTGGAATTTCAAGAAAATTAAATCTCATTAATATAATGTATAAAGCAGTAAAAAATTATTAATCTTAACATATAAAATAACATCATAAAGAGACTGTCATATCACAATTTATTTACTTAAACGAATAATATATAGCCTTTATAAAATAATTGAGAAGTTTACTACAAAAATTTAATACGTCAATTTTTCAAAAATAAGATTTATTTAGCAAATTAAAATTCTAGAACTAAAATATATTCAGTATATTTCAAATTTTAAATTCTACTCTGTCAAATTGTTATTACTAATCAATGAAAATTTTACTTATCTATACTAGATGTTCCCATTACTTTTTTTTTATTGAAACTCTTTATAGAAAATTTGTTCTTAATAAAAAATAATAGGTTTAAGTATTTAAGGTCTAAGGTAACTAGAAAAAAATAATTTGATGAGGAAATGAAAGGTTGAAGGTGAAAAATGCTTGTGCTTTTTCAATTTCCAAATTGCTTAGCTTGCGCATTCAGTCCAAAAACTTAAAAGTTAGAATTTAAATAAAAAAAGGAACTATTATTCATTCCTTTGTTCTTTACATATACAAAACGTGGCGTGTTAAACTAAGGGGAGAACAGCGCCTCTAGGTTTTTAAAAATAAAATATAACATAAGATATGACGGAGTAGGCGGAAACGTAGATGGGAGGATCGTGTTGAGACTGATTTAATAGATTTGTGTTTTGAGGTGCGTCACTGAACAGATGTGTGTAGAGAACGATTGGTGGTCTCAGAATCGAACCTTCGGGTTAGCAAAGCCTTTATTATTATTATTATTATTATCTAAAATAATAATATCCTGTGTAATGAATTTTTTAATAATATTTTTCCAAATATTTTAAGTATGTAAGCCTTTGGATCTGATATATTTATTTTTTAAATTTGTAAGCTTCAAACCAATAGATAAGTATTCGTAAGGATCGTCCGAAACGTAGATAGGAAGATTGTGTTTTGTTAAATGTTAAGGTTTTTGTATTGTATTGGACTACATAAGCAAATATCGCCATTGAACCACTGGGTCCGCCATGCATTTTATATTACATTTATTAATCTTTTGAAGATACATAAATAATTTTGTATCTTATAACGGGATACATTGATTGGTATTCCATACTTTTTTTTTTTATTTCGGTAGAATTTCCATATCAAATAAAAATAATATTTATAATTTCAATTTCTTAGTAACAAACCTCTCGGAACAGAAATAAGATATCGATGGTTATGTAATTTCTTTATAATCAAACGTCTTCCCAAGAAACCAAGTCAGAAAAAGATACTATAAATCGTGAAAGACTCTTCGGAGATAGATAACAACTTCTATTTTTACTTAACGCTGACCCTTGTCGTTTTGGTAATGTAGTGCCCTTTTATCAGTACAGCAACAAGAAACAGTTATCAAGAACGAAAAAGAAAATTATTAGGTCTAGATATAAGAGTTGAAAAAATTTTCTTGAGTTATGATTCTATGTTATGTTTTTTATGAGTTTTGACCTACGAGTCAAGAGTAGTACAGCAGAGAAATCCATAAGCAATGGTTGGAGGACACCAACGTATATTAATGATAATACTGTTAGGTTATTATTTGTAAGCTAATAAATTACTATTAAAATAGAATTATTAATTAAAGTTCCACTAGAATAATATTACAGAAAATAAAAATGGGCTTTAGTGTCTTAAGGTATATTACAAAAAATTTTAAAATAAAAATAGTGATGTCATAAAACATCATTATTTTTATAATTTATTCTGTAATAATAAACAATATAAAAATTTCACGATAGTGATTAACGAAAAGAAGAAACAATCTTTATATAAGTACTACATTTAAATAAATATTATAGAAATCTAATTATTTTTTAAATAAATATAAACAAAAAAAATAGCATGTTGCAAATCATAAATCATAAGGTAGCTAACAACAATATAAAGACAATTAACAAAAATGTTCAAATAATATATATTTACAAGTATTAAATGGATATTAGAAACAGCAAAAATTTAAGAAACGATAAAAAGGCAACAAAAAATAATTGCTCAATTTATAAAAAAATTATAATAAAATAAAAAGAAAAAAAAATCAAGCTCATCGTTTGTCCAGATTTGCCTTATTACAGGCATGTAGATCAGTATTTTGTAATTGGAAGTTACTAGACTGTTTGTTTAGTCTGTAATAGTTGAAATCGACCTACAGTTTCCTGTCTTTCCAGTCTTGTGTGAGGATTCCGGGTTTGTCGTTTGTCCAGATGTAGTCCAAGGCAGTGGAACTGTTCGACAAGATAATAAAATTAAGTTTATGTAAGAATAAAATGAGTACTCTTTCTTTCCTTTACACAATAATTTGTTTATAGCCATCCGGCCAAGCCTTACCACCACTCCCAGCCAAGCCAGGGCACCAAGACGTCATATTCGTTATCTAAATAAACTGCCCCTTCCATGTACATAAGTATAATAAGTTTATTTTAATTTTATATAAAACCTGAGACCTGAATAAATATTAAATCTTGATAGTACAAAAGCCAGGATGAAAGAATATATCTCTGGAACCATAAGACATGTCTGCCAGCACTTAAAATGAAGGTAATTTAACTTACTATAAATTAGTTTATTTCATGTATCTTTTTAGGGGTAGTAGTTTTTATGATATTTGCATATGAATATAAATTTTGCTCATCAAAATATGTCCGAACAACTATTAATCAACCTATTAGAAAATATCATGAAAACTACTACTCCTACAAAGACAAACGTCGAAACCTACATTATTGTCCATTACACTAGCTTTGATTTGAGTGTAAATAGACAAAGTAATTTTTTTTATGAAATTTTGCTTTTTAAAACACTAAATCTCGAAATCTATTCATCGTAAATAGCTCTATTAGGGCTCATATTTCAGAAAATATACTTTATTTTTTACTTTGTTTTTTAGTGTTCTAAGTAGTTTTGAATATAAAGAGCTCCAAATTAATCTAAAAATTAATCATGTTAAACATTTTGAAACAACCACCATTTTTATTACCACTACGTACACTTGGCAGACTCATCAATTTCATCTAGTAATTTACATAGCTTTCTTTAAAGTAATAAAAAATTGGGTTAAAATATTTACATATTTTCTCCTCTTGAGCTCTTGTACTTTGAAGAGTAAAAATCATTACTTTGGGGATTATATTGCATTTTTTTTCCAAGCGATAACTGTAGAAGGAATGAACCTTACTTATATATAATCAATAAAAAGAAAAAAAAATTCTTTATGGGTGAAGTAATAAGAAATCATAAAATAAAAGAAAGAAGGTCTTTAAAAGCTCGATAAAAAAAAAAACGGTGCCCTGAAAAATTGGTCTATTAAGAGCGGGGAAACTAATAGGGGCTGCTATTAATTTGAAGGAGGATTCTTCGACCCCCTAATGATTTTTCTTTGATAATGCTAATATCGTATTCATTAGTTTGGAGAAAATTTATCTGCCTCTGCCTTAGTAATTTAAAATCGACAGTAGATAAAGCATCGTTTGTGTTGTAATACATTCTTTTGAGAATCATTAAATAGAAACAATATATTCAAGCAATACACCCTTAAATCATGTAGTCTATCACATATAACAATATCAAATAAAGAAATTTTAATTTAACTTTAATGGAATTTGAAGCTAAATTAAATAATAAATATAGTTATGGGAAGAAAAATGTGGCATATAAGACGGTGTCACGCCGTTTACCAATTTTAGCCACTTTATCAGTGTTGCTCAATTTTGCTTAAGTATCCTCTTTCCGTTTTAAGTAAATGTGT